>NC_041393.1:523989-553713 GCF_002162155.2 Triticum dicoccoides | reverse complement strand
ATGTCCTCTACAGCATTCACTTATTGGTATTTCTTCAAGTTGGTTTTCTGCTAAGTGAGTGTGATCGGACCCTTCCCCTCTATGCTATACTCAACCCAATCTTTTCACAAATTCTTCATGTGCGTTCTATTTTAAACTCGTTCAAAATCTTCACTGTGTCCTTGTCAGCTGAAGAAATTGCGAACGGAACTTTAAAACCTATCTTATCGAAATTTTCGGTTTTGCCGCTCAAACCGTTCCGCATCCCTCGATACACTTATCCACTCACCCACGATCTAACACGATCTCCACCTCTCACTACGTGGGTGACACATGTCATGCGAATGAGAAGGGTCAGGGGCATGTTCGTCCAATTTCTTTGGGCGAGCAGTTTTTCACCGTGGCTATAAATACCCCTCCTTCCCTTCCTCACTTATTTTACTCCGCTCGACCTCTCTCTCCAGCTCGAGCTTCTCAAACCCTAGCGCCGCCGCTACTTCATCGCCGCCGGTGAGGAAGAGCTTCACTGCCTCGACCTCGTCGCCGACGTACTCGCGCCGACCACGGACATCTTCACTCCGCCACCGCCGTAGCCGTCTTCCTCCGCCAAGTTAGGGCGTGGAAGATCTGCACAGACGAACTTCACATCTCCTCACTCCAGTTCGTCGTGTTCTTCATCCAGGGTAAATAAAAGTTACTTTTACTGCCCTCGTTGATTCGAATGATTATCTACAAAATCTTGAAAAGTGTTTTTCTTCATATCTTCACACACTGAACACCTCACAAGTCATCTGTTCTTGATTCGTTTCTCTAAGCATCATTTTTCTTCAAGATTCCTCAATTGTGTGGATCATCGATCTATACAACTCTGGAACCTAAGACAAAGAACGCTTAGTGAAAATCTTCAAGACTCATCTGGTCAAATTCCTCAAACCTGTTCATTTTGAAAAACCTTCTGAGAACGCATATGACCTCTCCAAATTCCTCGCAACTATACTCTGTTCACATGTACACATGTCAGCTGCTTAATCACTAGGTTCTCATCAACTTAACTCATTTGCAGCATTCCTCAAAGAAAAAGTTGCATACTTCTTCAGAGAATTCGATTGTTCAAATTCCTCAACTGAAGAAAATGGCTGATGGTAAAAGGCCATAGAAGGGAGGAAAGAGGCCTGAGGTAAATACAGCGTTTGAGATCCCTGATGACATATATGCTGGGTACTGCACACCTACTGAGGAAACCAAGAATGAGCGCAAAGTACACATTCAGAAGATAGAGAGGAGATGGGCAAGAGAATGGAGGGAGTACAGATATGTCACTCCTAAGTATATGAAGAAATTCGCACTCAATCCTCCATGCCCAAGAGCTCCATTGGCACCTGGCCAAATTGCTGATCCCACCAGCCTCAAGCGAGGTGAGGACTATCCTGATGAATGGGCCAAGCGCCAAGCCAAGCTGGCTAAGCAAGCCAGGGAAGCAGTGAGGAAATTCAATGAAGACTTTGCTGCTATTGCTGCCTCTGCTGAGGCCTCTGCTGTCAAGCCAAAGAAGGCTATGTCAAAGAAGCATGCGCGCAAGCCAAGTGCTTCCTCAGCAAAGCCCTCACGGCCAATTCCTCATGCTGCCCCTATTCCTCCAAAGTCCTCAGCTCCTCCGCCGAAGCCTTCAGCTGTTCCGACCAAATCCTCAGCACCTGTGCATCTCGCTTCGTGCCAAAGGACTGCCGGCATCTCCATTGCCTCAGGTGTCTCAGCTAGTTCCTCAGCTGCACCAAGTTCCTCAGCTGGCCCCTCACTAATGAAGACAAAGGCCACTGCTGGACGAGGTCCACGCCCAAGTCCTCAAAAGAAGCAAGTTGCTTTCCAAGTGTCGTCTGATGAAGACGAAGCTGATGATGATGAACTTGCAGAAATTATCAGAGACAGGCAAGTCAGGGCCGCTAGAGCCAAAGGATCAGATGTGCCACTGCTTTTGGATCCCAAGCTGATCCTCGACTACATTGATGATTGGCACAAGGACCCCAACACTCCCTTGCCTGACTTCAAGCTGACTCCTGGCCAAAGTCACATGCTGACCCACTTCATTCAAGAAGAAAAGTGGAAATTTGAGAAGGCCAGGCAGATCAAGAAAGCGCAGTACAAGAAAGAGCGCTATTTGAAGAAAAACGTTGTCTCTGTGACAACTGAAGAACTTGTCACTACTCAGACTGAGATTAAGAAACTCAGTGATGATTTTGAAGCATATTGTGCTGATTGGCTTGGAGCCAAGGTTCGCTTTGTGAAACTTGCGGATAACTTCACTTCCAATGTTGCAAACCCAACGCAACAAGAAATTCCTCGGGCTGAAGCATCTGCCCAGCCTACTGAAGAAAATGCCAGCACCACTGATGACAATCAGGCTGCTGAAGATCATGTGAGTTCTAGGGCTAATGACTGCATTCCAGCCGCTGAAGAAATTGCCAGGGCACCCACTAGTGGTGTGCCTGAAGAAACTAAAGAACTAAGGGCAACTGCATCAGTTGTGCCTAAAGAAAATCAACCAGATTCCTCAGCTGCTCCTGCACCAACTTCAACTCCAATCCTTCCATCTGCATCGGATGTGAAGAAGACCAAGGCTGCAGAGCGTGCTGCAGTGAAGAAAGGAAAGCATCAGCTGCTTCAGATTCTTCAGCTCCGAAGAAAATGAAGCCTATGACAAGTTCATTTGCACATCCGATTGATGTTGTTCCCATCTCAACCAGGCCATCAAAGGACCTTGTTCCTTTTGATGAAGAATATATGATCCCCAGCAGATCTGATGAAGAAACTCATTCTGCTGCTTCGTCTGAACCTTTGGATGAAGAAATTAAAGTGGATGCGATCCCTTCAACACCTATCATCTCCTCACCTATGCCTCAGTTCACAGCTCAAGAGGCTAGCGTTGAAGAAATGGAAGATGATGATGTAGACATTGGCTGCTCCACACCCGTCATCAGTGATGAATTCTGGGAAAGTCAGCATCCAAACTCTCCAATGTTCACTCCTCTACAGCAAATTCCTCAGTCCCCCACACAAACTGTTCACATGGGCTTTGAAGAAACTCATCCCACTGCATCTGTCCATGAGGAAATTCCAGCCACTAGCGCTGATGAAACTGCTGCTACTGAACAACCAACTACGCAGATTGCCACTGAGGAGGAACCAGAAATTCCTCAGCCTGAAGAACCTGCGATTGAGATTCCTGAGGTCGTGATGCAACTCGTAGATACTCCTCTGCTGAAGCCAAAGGATCCATTCTCACGCAAGCAAAAGTTCAAGGCTGATGATTTCTTCGGCGAGCACGTATTCTTCGAAGATTACAACCCATATGACTCTGCTCGCATTAGGAAGAGGCGTTTTTGGACTGCTAGTCAAGCCAATTTCTATTCCTCAGTGTTGTTCAACAAGGAGAAGATTTTCTACCATGAGCATATTCCTCACGTGGATATGGAATCTCTGCCGTGCTTCGCACCAATCCTCAGTGTTCTTCATGACGCTGGGCTGCTCAACTTTTGCTCTGACATCTGTGATTGGAATGAGGAACTGATTCTTCAATTCTATGCAATGCTGCACATCACCGGAGATGCTGAAGATGTGAATTCATGGGTGCCGGACTGGATGTCTGAAAACACTCACTACACTGCACCAGCCTCTGAATTGCTTCGTGCTCTACCACTCAGTCCTCCCCTTGAAGAAGCTCGCTGCATCTACAGTGAACTTGAGCTCACACATCATTACATGCAGGTGCTGATGAAACCTTTGAAGCCAGGTCAAGCACCAAGAACCAAATTCCTCGTGAAGGAATTGTTGTACGTGCCCAGAACTGTCTATCGTATTCTTAAGAGGACAATCAGTCCTATCAAAGGCCACGACTCATCTGATGAGGAAATTGTTGGCATCATGAAGAATCTGGTATTCAACATCGTTCATGGCATTCCTGTCAATTATCACGATTTCTTCATGAGGACTATGGCCAATGTTGCACTATCTCCGTTTGAGCTGAAGCCTTATGCACCTTGGATCATGAGATTCCTCAGGACAAGGTCTTCACTCAACTACAAAGCTGATTTCCAGAATCATCTCAGCTACTTGCCCCCAATTGAAGTCCTCAAGCAGACATATTCCTCAGTTGATGGAAAGGGCAAGGCACCAGCTGTAATTGATGAAGGCATTCGTCCATTGGATGGTCAGTTTCGCAAAGCTGCATCTTATTCCACCAATGATGACTCTGCCACACATGACTCTGCCAATGCACCTAAGTCCACTCCTCAAGCCACTGCTCCACGCGTGATGACTGACCGTGAACTTATGCTTAGTCTTCACCAGAAGGTGGATCGAAATCACAAATGGGTTAAGCATTAGTTTGGTTCACTTCCTCACAACATGACTGCCACACACAATGTAGTGAAGAAAAACCACTACTACCTCCAACAAGTCTTCGGTTGCACCTGGGCAATCCTGTCACATCTGTATGGTGAACAAGATCTAAAGAACATGGGTCTTAATGAAGATTTTGACTGGTCTGCACCTCCACCGAAGAAATTCAAGAAGGTCAAGGTTCCTTCTCTGGTGGCCAGCTCATATTCTTCATCGCGCGACACTGATGAACATGAAGATTTGGACGACACTACGGCAGGCCCTACATCAACAAACGACCCCAACAACGCTGGCGCTCCTTCATCAACATGATTATCTTCAGGGGCGTTAGTCCTCATTTTCGATCCTTTTGGTCATTTGATGACAAAGGGGGAGAAATATGAGTTAGTCTTCAAGCGGGTCTACTATATGGGCGTTTTTTTCTAAGTTACAACTCTCGTTCTTTTGAAACTTTATTGTATCGAGTTGTAATCTTAAACCCGATGGTGCTCTGATACTTTTGATGCACTATGCTCTGATACTCTTGATGCACTATTCTGCATGCTTATTCCTCGTTAATATTATTGCACGCATGCTGAATTTCATCAGGCACCATATTTCATCATGCATTTCAAATTCTTCATATTATATGTTAAATGCGTGTATGAATTGCAAGATATAGGGGGAGATCTCCATGATTCAACTCTTCAAGTGTGCATTGCTTCAAAAGCAAATTCCTCACTATGCACATCTTCAGGGGGAGTTCTTCTATATCTTGCAATCAAATTCCTCAATATCAGTATTTACACTTCATATGTTTATCCCCGTTGAAAACTTAACCCATATTGTCATCAATCACCAAAAAGGGGGAGATTGTAAGTGCATCTAGTGCCCCTTAGTGACTTTGGTGTATTGAAGACTTATAGGTTAAGGGACTAATGCGTGTGTGAGTGTACACAGGTCTATAAGTCTATGAGGAGTTTGATATTTACAGTAAAAGTCGACCCCTAAAAATGAATATCTTTGACTGAAGATTTTGGTATTTCTGAAGACTTTCATGAAGACTTTGAAAGTGAAGAAATTGGTGTGTCCATGGAGACTTGATATTCATGCGAGAAATATGAAGCTTGAAGACTTTCGTGTTCATAGTTTTGTTTTTTCTCTTTCCTAAGTCATAGGAAAGACCGTACTGTTAAAGGGGGTCGAGGAAATACTAAGGAAAATTTTCCATGTGATGCTCAACTCAAAATCCTACACCTACCAATCCCTTCGAGTGAAGCCATTGGAAATCTCATACAGTTCAGTCAATTTCTTCAGTGACAGAGACGAAGTTCTTCTGGTCTCTGAGGAATTTGTCCTGACTGAGGAGTTAGGAATTCGCCAGTGCGGATTGCCTACACAGTGAGGAACATGATAGCCCTGAGGATTTTGCTACTCAAAATTCCGACCGTTGCTGTGCTATGCGCCAGCTGTCCCAAAATATCTATCCACCTAACGGTCATATCATTGAAGGGCATTTATGTCTTATCATGTCGGGCTGCTCCCTAGGCTATAAATAGCCGCCCCCTACAACCACTAGCTGGTTAGCTGCTCCGAGAGAAACTGACACCTGTCATTTGAGAGCAACCCATCCTCCGAGGACTTTGAGCGAAAATCATCAAGTGAGGAAAAACCAAAAACCAAAACCCAAACACCTACAAACCCCAAGTGATTGATCATCACTGAAGAGATTGATCCTGAGTGGATCCGACGCTTGTTACCTTTGAAGACTGTGCTTCTTCCAGACGGTTAGGCGTCATGGTCTAGAGCATCCAAGAGGAATTGTGGATCGCCGAGTGACCAAGTTTGTGAAGGTTTGGAAGTTGCCTAAAGACTTACCACGAGTGATTGGACGAGGTCTGTGTGACCTTAGTTCAAGGAGAATACGGTGAGGACTGGGTGTCTTGGACTAAGTGTCCTTGACTGGGTGTCCGGGACTGTGTGTCCTCGAGTTTAAATACTCAGCCGCTCCAACTAGACGTACAACTGAGACAGCAGTTGAAACTGGTCTACCAAATCATTGTCTTCACCGAGCTTACTGGTTCTATTTCCTCAACTCTTTCATTTCCTCATAATTGTGATGTATGTTTGTTCATATCTGTGTTTGAAGACTTTGACTAAAGACTTCCTCAATTTCCTTAGTTCAATTTCTTTAGTCTGTTTGTCTTCATCCTGTGTTATCCTGTGATTACGCTTCCTGTACTCTGTGCCTGTCTTCATTTCATCATGATGACTATGCTTGTATTCTGTTATGTTTACCTTTGAGTACTTATTTCACTGCTAGTAGTTCTTCGCTAAGGAATTTCCTCACCGGCAAATTCCTCAGTGAAGAATTTCATAAAAATTGCCTATTCACCCCCCCTCTAGTCGATATAACGCACTTTCAATTGTGGCCTAGTTTTAAAAAATAGGTTATTGCAGCCACTAGTTAACCGCGGAAAAAGAACTGCAATGACTACAAGCAAACAAATAAACAAGACAACAAGGAAATAAATAATCAAGCAACTAACGCTAGGCTATCACGGCTATTACACATATGACATCCACTGGGCATCAAAGTTCGCCACTAGTGCAAATATAGGGAACAAAGCAGCATATCATATACACTGGTCGTCAAAATTGGCCACCAGTGCAAATAAACGCGACAGAAAAACAAGAGCATAACTGAAACAACTTCAGAAGAACTCAACATAGCAGTCAGGTGACAACCTGGTAATACTTCCGAGAAGATATTCGGAACATCACGAACCACCGATATGTTACTAAGCTCGAGAACAATCTTGCTTTTCAGGGCAAGACAATTGATCAAGAGAGTGATGGATTGACACACTCCTAACTCATTGATCGAAGAGTGCACCAGAAACAAGGATTAGGTAGCACAATCTACTTTAGAACGATGATTCAATAACTAACATGCTAAGAATGAAGTTATTGTCCTTTAACTACCAAGCAACGGGGTTGCTAGGAGTAATGATTTCACACATCACGATTCACTTGTCGACATTCCGGTTGCAATAACACGGAAACTAAGAAATGAATAATGATGCAGAGAGTATCACTATGTCAGGAATTCATGAGAGGTGCTGCAATTCCTATGACAATCCTGACATAAAGGGGGTAATACTCCGAGGTAGAACAGAACAAAAGCTGGATTGGCATTTTGATCTGCGGAATACAACTACTTTGACCAGTCCAAGAAATGGATGAGGTGCTGGAGTTTGTTTCTCCTAGTCATTCCGGAATAGAATGGCTCGATGGACCACAAGAATAATAGGCATCCATAACACGAATGCACGACATAAACTTGGCTATCAACTGATAGACAAAGATCGGAATACAACTACAGAGGGACAACCCAAAGGAACATATATCTTTCTGAGTTGTGGATGCATAGGTTAGTATGTCGAACAAGTTCAACATATTTCTTCCGGATAACCATGCTGAGAGGTAGGACTGGCAGAGTCACAATTATGAATGGAGAACTCCTCAAGAGTACTCTGATTGTGATCTTTTGATCCAACAAACTTCTGCCATAAGTGGTTCATAGTATTTGGAAGAAGGAAATACCACAGACCTCGAGGACTAATGCAAAGGTTAATAATAACCTAAAGGAACGAGCAAACACTATCAACATGAAGTAAGTGGAGTGAATCTTGGGTCAGGAACCCAAGAGTAGAATACCTACTACTAAGTAGCATCACGAGATGCTTTCGAGAATGATGGCCAGAATCATCACACGGGGAACGAAAAACATAGCTAGATTACTAGGTAATCTTCTAAGACACCTAGGGTCATAATAATAACTCCAACATATATGTTGAGGCAATAAATTACCTGAACGCACCGGATAGTGTGGTTAGACTGGCCCAAAAAGACATCGAACACAGGAGAAAGGGATTTGCAAATGCATCAGATTGTTTAGAAACCTGGGATGACTCGGACAGCATAACGGTTGTAAATGCTCAAAAAGATTTGAGACATCCTGCAAAATGGTGGCATAACCACTCAACGTCACAATATCAAGGTTCTGAGGCCAGCTATGAACATATGGAAGTAGTAGGAGCTGTACTGAGGCTTGAACTCAACAATCCTAGGCAACTACGGTCTAGTAACACATCATGCTGAGAGATAGAAAAGAAGCCTAGTTCTTAACCCCGTAGAAAAGATAAGATGGCTCGGATCAGAAGGTCATGAGGATAAGGAGTAAAAAGAGCCTTACGTTCCCTTCCACAATCAATTCCCTTACATAACTAAAGCATTTCTAGACTCGACTTCGACCAGCTTGGCTTGATAATCCTACAGGCAGTCAGGCGCTGATACCAAAGCTGTCAGGACCCCGATTCCAAGTCACATCGATCTAGCTGGTAACACCTCATATCACTTTGCGGCCTCACGCACGGTATTCCCACGGGTGTCGCCTTACCATGGTCCGGGACCGTTTGCGCCTTTTGGCTCACGTATATGATAGTGTCGCTAGCATCCATATGACAGAGAACCCGGGCCGACATGACTAGTCGTGAACCCAAATTGGCACTAACTTATGGGAACAGGCATACATGAATCAACATCGAGCATGTCGGTCAGCAGCGTGTGAATCCGGGCTGTAGCACTGGGCTAACAGGACTCCGGGAACCCGGGCTGTAGCAGGCTAGGCAGGACTCCGGATGTCACCGCGTGACATTTCCCCGAAGGGACAGACATAGGAACGAAGTGAATCACATGCTGGTCAGTCAAGTGTTCTGGAGCAGTAGTGCTGGGCTAGCAGGGCTCCGGTGAACCGGGCTGTAGCGGACTACTATGGCTCATGGAAGCACAAGACTACATTTCCCCATAAGAGAGGCTACTAAGGATAAACAACTAGGTTGTCGGATCCCACACATACCAAGCATTTCAATCATACACACAATATGCTCAATATGTGCAATACAACATGGCATCACAACAAGACTCTATGACTCAGAGTATTTATTCATTAGGCTCCGAGGAGCGAGATATTACAAACATGGGTCTCATGACCCAACAAACAGAGCATACAAGCAACAAGCACATGCGGAAGCTTAACTTGTCTGAGTACAGACAACTACAAATGAAGAAGGCTCAGAAGCCTGACTATCTACAAGACCCTCCCAAGGGTACAAGATCGTAGCTGAGGTAACAAGCTAAACGTCAAAGTCCACGTGGAACTACTAGCGAGATTGAAGTCTCTCTGCAAAACATAAATTAAGCAAACGTGAGTACAAATGTACCCAGCAAGACTTACGTCAGAACTAACTACATATGCATCGGTATCAACAAAGGGGGTGGTGGAGTTTAACTGCAGCAAGCCAGCTTTGACTCAGTGGCTAACCTGAACTACGACTGCAAGTAACTCTTTTGAGGTGGCGCACACGAGTCCACAAATTCACCATACCAATACACCACTATGGATTCACTCCCGTCTTCCCGCGAGAACGCCATCCATAGCACTCACGCTTATCTTGCGAGTTTTAGAGTATCCACTTTCACTTGTCTATGAACTATGCAAGGGGTCCAAGTTTCCATATCCGAGGAATCCGGCTATTCGAATAGATGATGATAACCCTGCAGGGGTGTACTTCTGCACAAACGCTCTCGCCACTTACCGCCTTGTACACGTCATGTACCTCGGCAACCTTCAAGCGAAAGCCGGGCGAGGGTTTCGGCCACGACCTGACTAACCAACAAGTCTCTAGTCCAGGTTTATCGCATATTCGGGTTCCATCCGCAAGGAGATCCGGCCAAGTTGTAGCCCACAGCCCCAAACGATGTGTGCAGGGTTCCCAAGCCCACCATCCGGATGCCACTTGGTACATCGTGCCACTGTGCCTAGTCTGTCCCAAGCCCACCTGTACCGGGTGCCACTTGGTAGATTACTAACACTACCTACAAACACCAGAAACTAATTGCAACTCCTGGACAGAAATTGAGTTGATTAATAAGTCGAGAGAGCTTGGAGTGCCCGGAGCCCAATGTGTGGTAGTCACTGTTCATGGATCACAAACACAGAACTCAGTTCCTGAGGATGGCTGCAATGAGACAACCCACCATGTACTCCTACATGGCCTCTCACCGCTACCTTTACCAAATCGTGTTCACATACTTAGCTCACACACAGTAGGACATGTTCATCACCATTCCAATTCATCCCCGATGAATCAGAGCTGACTCAACTCTAAGTAGTAGCAGGCATGACAAACAGGCATGAATGAAGAGGCACATCAGGGCTCAAACAACTCCTACTCATGCTAGTGGGTTTCATCTATTTACTGTGGCTATGATAGGTCATGCAGAGGAAAGGGGTTCAGCTACCACAACATGTAACAGTTGAGTCGTTGTTGTCCTAATGCAGTAAAAGAGAGCAGGAGCGAGAGAGTGGGATTGTATCGGAATGAACAAGGGGTTTTTGCTTGCCTGGCACTTCTGAAGATAGTATAGCTCTTCATCGGTGTCATCGAATTCATCGCTGGATCAACGTCTACTGAGGGGGGACAAACACCGGCAACTGAGAAAGAGCACAATCAACCCATGACGATATGCAACAATATGATGCATGCTATGACATGGCAATATGAATGTGTTTTGGGCTAATGCAACAGAAAGTCATTTTAATTGAAGTGGAATTCAAAACTATATCAAATTCCAACTCCAAACCTATTATGAAATTTGCCCTAATCATGTTTCATCCTAAACAATGAGGTTAACTTGCTCAAACATGCATGGAAATGGTACAGATGGATTCCTTGAATTTTTCTGATAATTTTTCATATATAAATTATTTCATTTGGAGCTATAGATTAATTTCTATGATTTTTCAAAGTTTTGGATATTTTCTGAATTAAACAAATCATTTAAGATTTATTTGAATTCCAGAAAAGGATTACTGCATCAGCCTGACATCATCATGATGTCAGCAGGTCAACAGGGCATGGTCCAGGTCAGTGACCCTGAGACACTTAGTGTCACAGACAGGTGGGTCCGGTCAACGGTGACGTGGCCAGGTTAAGCTGACCTGTGGGGCCCGTGGGTTAGTTTAATCTAAACAGGGTTTAAACCAGGGTTAGTTAGGCAGCAAGGCCCAGGTGTCAGTGGCGTAGGGGGTTTGGTTAGTGGGGTGTTTAACCGCTAATGAAGGCCACGTCAGCTGCCGGCGTTTAGCCGCCGGTGACACAAACCGCGACGGAGAGAGTCGGGATTTCGCTGTAGTCCATGGAATCGACCGCTGTTTGGACCTACGGCTAGCTGGGGGCAGCGCGCATCCATTGGTGATGGTGGGAGTTGCTGGGATGGCCGGGAATGGCGCCGGCGTCGAGCAAGGCGGCGGCCGGAGCACGGCTTTGTTCGGGCACAGGGCTGCGGCTCACAAGCGGGCGAGCTAAGCGGCTAGGCAACAACTACAGAGCACGGGGAGTACGCCGACGTGCTCAGAAACGTCGGGCGCAAGCTCTAGTGACGGCGGCGACGAACGCGGCGGCGAGAAGCTTCGGCCAAGACGGGGCTATGGCCTAGAGGTTGAAAGCGACTAGGGGAGAAGGGGGAGACGACTCGGGGGCTCACCGTGAGTCCGTTTGGAGGGTCAGTGGGCTCGAGGGCGGCCGGAGTGCAGCGAATCGACGGCGAGGGGCTCGGGTGCCCGAGGTTGAAGATGACCACGATGACGATGAAGCAGGGCCTCTTGGCATCTAGTAGCTCAATTGGGAGGACGAGGAGGTCCTAGAGGTTCTTCTGGACTCGGCGGAAGGGTGAGGGGTGCCCGGTGGCCGCGGTGGTGCTCATCGGCGGCGGCGGGTGTGTTCGGTGGTGCTGCGCGGAGAAAGCAGAGGTAGGGAAGAGGTCCAGGGGGAGAGGGAAGATGTGCAGGGGGTGCCAGGCATCTCCAGGAGAGCAGGTGGACTCGTGGGGACGCTGCCGCGAAGCAGTAGGTGGAGGCCTCCCAGCGCGCGCGTGCGTCTTCGCCTCTGCCTACTGGCAGAGGAAGACGACGAGCGAGGAGGTAAGTGGGCTGGGCCTAGCTGGGCCGGTCCTGTTGGCCACCAGGTAAGTGGACCAGGTGAGTTATGTTCTTTTTTAATTTTTCTGTTCTGTTCACTTTTCATTTTATTTTGCCACTGTTTTCAAATTCAAAATAATTTCAAATAGTGCAAAAACATTCTGAGATATTTTATGTTACCTCTCTGGACTATTCCAAAAGTACATAAAACATTTCAAAGCATTTGAAAATATATTCATTATATATTATGAATATATCCCCAAATTCAAATAGATTATTTATTTAAATTCAGAGGCCAAATAATTCCTTAAAAATGTTCCAGAATTTTGGTTTGATATATAACTCTTGCCAAAATTCACAAAACTATTTTTAGGGCATTTTGGATTCACAGAATGCAATTTAAAGGGTGCTTGCCCTTCTTTTAATCAGATTTCTGAGGTTTCAACAATCCTCAATTCATGTTTCAGAAATTTAAACATGATGCAAGCAAGATGCAAAAACTAGGCAACACCAGAAGCTAGGGATCTAACACTTAGAGTCTTCGAATGTTTTTTGAAAAGGACACTCATCCTAACACTTATGCAAAATTGATGACTTAGATGTGCAACACATGAAGAAACGTTTTTCTTCAATCAATGAAGAATAACACTCTTAGTGTGAAGAAATTAACGAAGAATTTGATTCTCAGAACCCTACGATAATTGTACGCGGTATCTGAAATCATCATTATTATACGGTGGGTCACGCCACCACCAAAAGTTGAAATTCCTCAAATTATTCATATTCTTCAACTTTGCATAGTCTTCACTGGTTCCGTCGTTTTTCTTCATTGGCTATATATATATATATATGAGTTTATGTCCTCTACAGCATTCACTTATTGGTATTTCTTCAAGTTGGATTTCTGCTAAGTGAATGTGATCGGACCCTTCCCCTCTATGCTATACTCAACCCAATCTGTTCACAAATTCTTCATGTGCGTTCTATTTGAAACTCGTTCAAAATCTTCACTGTGTCCTTGTCAGCTGAAGAAATTGCGAACGGAACTTTGAAACCTATCTTATCGAAATTTTTGGTTTTGCCGCTCAAACCGTTCCGCATCCCTCGATACACTTATCCACTCACCCACGATCTAACACGATCTCCACCTCTCACTACGTGGGTGACACATGTCATGCGAATGAGAAGGGTCAGGGGCACGTTCGTCCAATTTCTTCGGGCGAGCAGTTTTTCACCGTGGCTATAAATACCCCTCCTTCCCTTCCTCACTTATTTTACTCCGCTCGACCTCTCTCTCCAGCTCGAGCTTCTCAAACCCTAGCGTCGCCACTACTTCATCGCCGCCAGTGAGGAAGAGCTTCACTGCCTCGACCTCGTCGCCGACGTACTCGCGCCGACCACGGACATCTTCACTCCGCCGCCGCCGTAGCCGTCTTCCTCCGCCAAGTTAGGGCGTGGAAGATCTGCACAGACGAACTTCACATCTCCTCACTCCAGTTCGTCGTGTTCTTCATCCAGGGTAAATAAAAGTTACTTTTACTGCCCTCGTTGATTCGAATGATTATCTACACAATGTTCAAAAGTGTTTTTCTTCATATCTTCACACACTGAACACCTCACAAGTCATCCGTTCTTGATTCGTTTCTCTAAGCATCATTTTTCTTCAAGATTCCTCAATTGTGTGGATCATCGATCTATACAACTCTGGAACCTAAGACAAAGAACGCTTAGTGAAAATCTTCAAGACTCATCTGGTCAAATTCCTCAAACCTGTTCATTTTGAAAAACCTTCTGAGAACGCATATGACCTCTCCAAATTCCTCGCAACTATACTCTGTTCACATGTACACATGTCAGCTGCTGAATCACTAGGCTCTCATCAACTTAACTCATTTGCAGCGTTCCTCGAAGAAAAAGTTGCATACTTCTTCAGATAATTCGATTGTTCAAATTCCTCAACTGAAGAAAATGGCTGATGGTAAAAGGCCATAGAAGGGAGGAAAGAGGCCTGAGGTAAATACAGCGTTTGTTATCCTGGGTATCCACCATGCTGGCAATAAGCTTAGCAAGCTGATTAGCTTTGTCCTGTTTGGCGCTAAAATCCTCCAACGCTTGCTGTTGCACCAGAAAGTATGCATCTGAATGCTCCAGGGACTTCTGCAGTCCTTCCGCTTCTTGTCACAGCACAGCTGATTGATGTCTTTCAACTTGTAGTTGAGACTCAAGAAACCGAACTGATTCAGACAGCGAGTTTGAATAGCTTGTGCAAGCGGTAGTGGCCAGTAACTCCAACACTAAACCAAGACAGGATGTGTCACTATCCTGAACCTTATCTGCATTACTTCCTTTACTGTTGCTTAATAAGGCACTCTTCCCCAATATTCTGTCAGCATTCTAAAAGAAGAAACAAGCAGACACATAACAAGTTTAGCATGTACTAGTATATGAAACTCATTTTGGTGAACCAGTTCATTAGTAAGGTGGACAGGATTAAACTACCAAGTCTTCTATTGCCAAGTACTAGTTCATAATAAAAGCATCAAACAAACATATATCTATGTCCTATGGTAGCAATGGAATCTTAAATTAGAACAGTTGTTCTTCAGGTTTAGGAATTTGTTCTACATGAACAGAGTACAGTAAGACGCTAGAATATAATGCTTAAAAATAGAAAATGAGCTCATAGACCTTACCACATTCTTGGTTCGGGACCAGTACAGAACAAGGCGTTCCCAGTCATCGTCCAGTAAATGTGTCTCAGGAGAACGTAAGGGAATTTGATGAGTTTCTTTGCCGGTGAAGTATGTTTTCTTCAGGTAATTCCGATACTGCCACCAAGCATTCTTGAAGATAGAAGAGGTATTAGCATAGGTTACCTCATCTTGAGTTTCCAAATTGGTCCTTCTCTATAGAGAAAAATGGGAAAATTTGTTGTATTATAACCATCATGGAGGTAGGATGTATGGGACGAAGCAAAGTAATTGCCATGAATAACATTACTTACACATAACTCCTGGACAAACACCTGCAACTGGCATTTTCCTTCATCTTCAGTATAATATTTCCAAGATGGGAAGATACACACATACGATTTAACAACATCAAATGCGATAGATGCTAAACTACGACTAGCTGGTTGTGCTTCCTCCACAGGAATAAGCGTACTAACTGGTGGAGTTGGGGTTCGCCGTGATAGTACTGGCCCTTTGGGAACTGGAGTTGCCTTACTAACTGCTCTTGTTTGGGAGCTCTGTGGTGGAGATGGTGTTGTGTCAACAGGAACTGGGTTACTATCGGCTAGGGTTGGGGTTAGATTGGGTGAAGCTGGTTCTCTATCCATCATAGTAGGGGTACAATCTACGAGAGTTTGGGTTATGTGTGGTAGGGCTGGTTCTTGTGCATGTACAACCGGGGTGCTATCTCCACCAAGAGGTAGCACTGTTTTATTTGAAGACCATGTTTTTAGTCCGCTAGATACTGGCATCACCCGCTCCAATTCAAAATGGCTGATAAACAGGAAACATAGTTGAATGTATAGACATTGTATGAGAGACAGATGCAATAGATAGTGTGGAAAAAAGAGGGCATGAAATAGTTGACATGTATATTGTTTAACTAAAATGGATAGCATGGCATAATTTCACATATATGATGTCTATCTAAACTAGATAGCATAGCATAACATAATTCAAAGATATGATGACTAACTAAACAGGATCGCATGACATAATTCACCTACATGTTATCTAAGTAATCAGGATCGCATCATTTAATTCATATATGTGATTTATATGCTAAACAGAGGGCATTTGATATGATGTCTGAACTAAGAACATGGTGTTGTATATTGTGTATATGATGTCTAAACTATGCAATGCAAGACACCGTATGCATGGTATGAGAAGTATAACCGTGTCAAGTTAGAGCATACACCTCAGTGGGGGAATAGGACTGGTCATCTGTCTCTGAATCCATCTCTGAGGAGCTATCAGGACCCAACAAGAGATCTGCTTCGACAGGTAGCACTGCCTACTCTGAAGGCCTTGTTTTCACCCAGATTTTTCCATCTCCCACCCAAATGGCTGATTCACAGGAAGAGTAGTTTAATGTACAAACATTGTCGACAAATGGAAACGTAATGAAGAAAAGGATGGGCAAGATATCATTCAAATATATGATGCCTGGTTAAACATGATGGCATTGCATATTTCACATATATTATGGCTGGCTAAAAGACATGAGACTGCATAATTCCCATATATGATATAGAAACTAAATAGGTGGCATTACAGAACATGTCTAAACTAAGCAGATGACATACATGATGTCAAAAGTAGGCACTGCAAGGCAACATATGCATGATATGACTAACATCATCATGCCAAGGTAGAGCAAACACCTTGGGGGTAAATAGGAGTGGTCAGCGGCATCCGAATCTGCCTCAGAACAGATATCTTCCTCTGGATTACAATCTGGAGAGGGGTGGGGAGGGTTTGCCATTGAACCCACCATGGAGCGATGTCTGCATGATATTGTATTGCCGTGCAAAACTCTTCTCTTTTTCTCTACATGTTCAGCATGACTGTGTACAATATTTGGCATGCATACGAAAAAAATATGGTGAGATTATGTAAGGAGAGCATGCAGAAATTTAGAGTGATGGTAACAACCAGTGGATCGATGTTTTTCCGTTGAACCAAAATAGCCCTAATGGATCGACGTGAATGTATAGTAATACGTGATGCAACAAGTGTACAACCTCTTTGCCGTAGCCGTGTCGACCTCAGCATCATTGGGTTGGTCGCTGAAGCAGTTGAGGCAGAGGTGGCTATCGGAGGTGTGGAGGAAGATCTGAGGAATCTGTAGACGGTGTCCAGGGCACTGCTCTATTGTGATGGATCGTTCTGTCGTTGGAGCAGCTCCGGTGAGCCGTAAGACATCAAGGTTGAAGCAGCACAAGACAGACATCGTCAATCTCAAGTGGGATTCTAACAGCATCTCCAATAGATGATGTAAAATGGATGTAAAATTAACATCACCAAAAACCACCTGACTACAACAGATGAGGTAAAAACTGTTGACTCTGAACTTAACTATCGAAACTGAAATTTACTATGGAATCTAAATGCTACTGTTGAAACTGAACACAATGGTAGCAGAGAGGCACTTGACATGTAGTTTAGGGAGGGCCTGCAGTTCATCTTCAACCTGCACCCCCCTGAGCCGCCAGCCACCACCGGTCGAACCGCTGGCCCCAGCGCCGCCTCGTCACCCCGAAACAACTCGCCACCGCCGCCCTGGCAAGCCCTCTAGGCCCCCCGCACCCCCACCCTGAACCCTAAGATAGATAGTAGGGTACCTCTCCGGCGAACCCCCGTCCCCGCTGCGGGTGGTTCTTCCTTAACTCCGGCGAGCCCCCCAACCCCTGAAAATCGACTGATCCAAAAGTCGATTCAGTCGACTGAAGTGTGGCTTAATTGGAGCAGAGCAGCAGCACGAGCGAGGGGGGAGCAACAGCAGCAGCAGCTGGGCGAGCGAGCGATCGAGCGAGAGCCGGAGTAGCAGCAGCAGATCCGGCTGGTATGGCCGCCGCCGCCGAAGGGGCCTCGCACTGGGGGAGAGCCGCCGTGGAGATGTCGCCCGCGGCGCCGGCTTCAAGGTAACCGCTCCATGGGGGTGCGGGATGGAGCACCGTCGGCGCCGGGAGGTCAAGTTAAAGAGAAGGTGCGATGCGATGAGTGTACAACATCTTTGGTGGCGCCGAGTAGGCCTCGGCTTCGTCCGAGGAGTCGGTGAGGATGATGCGGTTCCGGTGGAGCAGGTTAAGGCGGCGATGTGGGGATGGAGCAGCCGCGATAGACGAGGCGATCGTCGGAGCAGCTCCTTGGAGGTGGAGGACGGGGCGGCTGAACCGGCGGGACGGCGAGATGGACGACAGATCCTCATCCGGGAAGGTGGACGAGGGACGTCGAGCTGTTGCGGTGAACGACGTCATCGGGGAAGAGGCTCCGGCTGGGCAGCGGTGACATGGCGGACGGAGGAGGGTGGGGTTTCGCGGCTGGAGCGGAGAGGTTATGGCGGCCTGGGATTTCGAATGGCAAAAAGGGGGCGATGGGAGGGGGTGAAGCATGACTTAGGAATGTGCTTGTCCAAAATGTAGGGTGTGTTACAAACGTACCCCCCACCTATTTGAACTATCGGCCCTTTCGCCTCAGGGTTAGAAGGGGGATTTCACGTGTCGGGATTTGGCAGCTGGAGGGAGTTTTCGCGCGCGTTGTAATTTCGGCATAGCAAGGCGCGGGTTGTGAAGGCGCCAGTTTTGGGAGCATGATATCTGAATTTTCGGGATATAACAAGACGCGGGTTGAATTTTAGGGACAAGCCTAACGTGTAGTAATATTGTACTTGTACGTACCAAATCAATTCGCACTTCCCTCAACCAAAAAGAAAACGAAAAAATAAAACTATTCACACCACACAAAGAGAGAGTCTTGCCCCGTTTTACTATACAAATGCTATTCAAAGCTACTCCCTCCTTCCATCTATATAGGGCCTAATGCGTTTTTTGATGCTAACTTTGACCAAATATTAGAGCAATGATATATGACATGCAACTTACACAAAGCACACCGTTAAATTTGTCTGTGAAAGATTCTTTCACTGATATAATTTTCACATTCTGCATGTCATGTACTATTAATCTTGTCAATAGTCAAAGGCGGTCTTAAAAATCTCATTACGCCCTATATAGATGGAAGGAGGGAGTATGAATCCATGTTATGTCCGATTAAATTTTTTTGCTTGCTGTATAATGCATGTAACCTACTCATACCAACATTTTAGTGCATTCCAAATGTCTATACTACCGCTGCAATTCGAACTAAATTTGAATTCGTTTCTCTATTTCAATAAGAATCTACAATCATGATTGTTGCCAACTTCAACCATCATAGTTTCCTTGCTATCTGCCAGATATAAATCAGACAGCCTATAATGCAGGATGGCAGGCACACCATCATCAACAACTCCGTTTTTTTATAAGAGTAGAGATAAAATATATTAAATGTAGTATACCATGTTCATAACCAAACCATGTGTATCACCATTATATATATTCACACATCCGTCGGTTTGAAACACTATGATAAATTCTTCAAATATCCGAATTCGCTTTTTATAATGAAGTATATATGATCTCTATTCGTATTTTACACCCACACAACCCTCTTATCTTTGTAGCTAGTGCTAACTTTCTCTTGTGCATGCACACGCCCGCATCCCTCTCACCCTCCCTCAGCATTCTCTAGCTCCATCGCGCAAATTCGTCTTTTCACTTTAGGTCGTTCACCCACGGTGTGTGTAGGCCCCCTAGCTCCTTCTTTACGGCACACATCGATCGATATGCCTCTCTAGCCAGGTGTGCCTAGCACAAACACAAGCTTCCCCTCTTCTCTTGTCACCGTCCATGCCTCACTCCCACCACTCTTTTCATCGTTCTCGTACTCGCACACTCCTCCCCCTCGATATAGTATGCCTCTCGTACCACCTCCTACATGCATCCCTCTCTCTCTATCCTTCTCCTCGTGCCTCATTTGTTCTAACACACACATGCATGTATACCGATCGATCTCCCAACATATACCTAGATCGACTTTAACTACCCCCCCATCGATCGACGTACCTCACAAGTTATGTCTCTCCTTTCTCTTACAAAGGGCGATTGATCTTCCTATGTAGTTACGTCTGCTTACCACAGCCACATCATCCCCCCTCATCATTCGTGCATGCCTCTTGACCCGTCTCTCACACGCACGTGCACAAACAACAAGCAGCCATCTCCTCTCTTATTGATATTGCGGGCATGCCCTCCGTTTGTATAGCAAGCCTATCCCACCATTTGTTAGAAGTAACTCCACTACCACCCCCTCCAACACTCTAGCTCTGCCTCTCTCCCAACCTTATTCATCTCCTGCACATATGCATGGATGTCGATCGATCTCCCTTAATACATGAGGCGGATCGATCTCCTTAATACATGAGGTAGGCCTCTCTCCTCCTCCACACATATACCAGCCATTGTACCTCTATAGTTAATTGGGGGGACGTTGCTGCCAATGAAAGCATAGATCAATTTTAATTTAACACCTTCTCACAACTTTGTCTTCAGTTGTGATGTAATTATTAGCTCTGATCTGCTAATAATTGACATGCATTAGCAAGGAAGTTAGTTTTTTATTGTTTCCGAAAGAGCATCGATGGCAAGACATGCGAAACAAAAGCTGAAAGCTCACACCATTGTACAATTTCATGTCGCTGGAAAATTATTTGTATAGTACGTCAATTATGTAAACAAATGATGCAAGCTTGATAGCATTGCAAGAAGCCTCTTCATCATCCGGGTCCATGTGCCATGCACAAAATTATACTCCTTCGTTCCTAAATATTTGTCTTTTTACAAATTTCAAACGGGCATATTTTAGAGTGTAGATTCACTCATTTTGCTTCATATGTGTACTCCCTCCGTTCCTAAATATTCTATTCGTCTTAACAGAGATTTCAACAAGTGACTACATACGGAGCAAAATGAGTGAATCTATACTCTAAAATATGTCTATATACATCCGTATGTGCCAGTCCATTTGAAATCTCTAAAAAGACAAATATTTGAGTAGTCACTCGTTGAAATCTCTAGAAAGACAAATACTCCGGAGTATATTTAAGAACCGAGGGGGTAGTGCACAACCGCATGGGAGACTCAGCCCGGTCGTTGCGCCGCATTAATAGTGAGTCATGAGCAGTCAAATCATAAGCCCCACCTTTCCCACTGTAAGTTTCTCTGAAGAAGCAACCATCAATACGCTCTTCTTTGAATCCGCTCATACTACTCCATCTGTTACTGTTTATACATCGTGCTTCAGAAAAAAGAAAAAAATCTGTGGGACCAAGGTGACTAGCGATCGGCCTGAAAAATAGCATTGGTAGTTATAGCATGACGTCTATTACTAGAGGGAATAATGCGTACACACATGCATGCAGTGCTTCCACCCCGGGTACACACATGCATGCACTCCGTAGTAGTACAGTACATGTAGAAAAGCAAGACACCATCGACATAATCACCCACGTCTACGCGCAAATCGTCCACAAGGACTACTACATGCAAGAGGAGGATGATAGGACGCTGGCCTTCTTGGAGCGCAGAGCAACCTTGGACGGCACTGTTCAGAAGCACGTTGAGCTCGCCGCCAACGCCGCTGCTCCTCACATGTCGGTTGGTGACCCGGCGCACTAGGGCGTGAGGATGTCGTTGAACGTTGATGGATCCGTATGTATTTTTATCTTTCCGTCAAATCCATGTAGTAGTATATGATACTACAGTAATTATCTTATCTTTCACATCAACTTCATAATTTTCGTACGTACTCCATGCATGAACGGCGCCAGAACCAAACTTCTCATTACTCTAGGAAAAATCGTTATTTTCTATCTATCGATCGCGCCATGGAGCAGAACCAAATTTTACAAGTTACGAGTTCAAAAGGAAAAGCCTGCCGTGTTCGCGTCACACCCCCACATCGTTGGTCCGGCACGCCGCTCAAGCGGGAATGCGTGCGGTGTTGCATTTGCACTTACAAGTGGGACCGCAGTTGAGCAAACCGACTATCGGCAAACCCCCACCCCGCCCACCATGCGATGGCTGAGAAAACGGGAGGGAGAAGAGATGGCTATAGCACGGACTCCAAGAAAATTGGTGTCAGATGGGACTCGTGTGGGTGGCGTGTGCCGTACTGCTAGACGTGAATGCTAGTTATGGCCCATGCCACCCAACTATATCGAGCCTATATCGAGGTACGTAGAACAAATTTCCTGCAGTCCGTGCTCAGCCCTCCTCTATCTCTCTTCTCAGCCAGTCAGCGGACGCACGGAGCCCATCGTCTGTTTGCTCACATGCGGCCCCACATGTCAGTGAAAACGCAAGAGGACCCACTAAACCTGCACATCTTTCACCTCGACGTGCTGGTGATGAAAAACAAATCCAATAAAGATCTTCGGTGGCCGCTTTTGGAGTTACTCAAGAGTATTATGATTCTATTTACAGTTTAACCCAAGAATCACATCTCGTGGCTTCAACTACCACTCTATTTTCTTTCATGACACGACCTGGATGCTGGATGTCCCACGTGTCGGCAAAAGGAGGAAGAACCCGGCCAAATCTTCGGTTCTGCTCTCGAATTAGACTAGTTGTGCTAACTTAAATTTTTTTATTGTGTACTCGCTCCGTTCCAAAATACTTGACTTCCATTTGTCCAAAAATGGATGTACCTATATACTAAGACATGTCTAGATACATATATATTTTGACAAATAGAAGGCATGTATTGTGCAACGGAGGGAGTAGAATGGATGCAAGTTTTTGTATTGGGAAGAAGAGTACATCCATATATTGATAGAGCGCAATTTAGTAGATGTTCTATCACTTTTAGCTAGCACAGACGCAAGATCGAGCCTCCGCAGATCAACAATGAATGCATCGAGAAGGTACTAATCCAACTTACAGGAGTAGTAAAATGTATTCTTGTGGTTCTTGTTTTCTTTGGTCTTGCTTTTCTAGTCAAAATTATCGTTGGAGTTCGTGCAAAACGGAGGTGCGTTTGGGGTCGTGCGTTGGAGTTGGCCTTACAAGTGGGACCGCAGTTAAGGAAACCGACTATCGGCAAACCCCCACCTCGCCCGTCGCGTGATGGCTGAAGTTAGAGAAACGACGAGGTTGAAGAGATTGCTCTAGCACGGACTCCAAGAAATAATATGGTGTTAGATGGATGTCGTGGTGGTGGCGTGTGCCGTACTCTGAATGCTTGTTCTGGCCCATGCCACCCTACTACTCCTACTACTTACTCCTACTACTATATAGTATACTAGTATCGAGGATTCGAGGTGCTGGTTCCGTACAGCGAACACATTAACATATGGCTACAGTAAAAACACCCGCCCGACGTGCGAAGCATGTGAAGCTAGTACAAATAGTGTACTACTATTGTTGATTGGCCTCATCCGATAACCTGTTGCAATGCACGTACAATTATGTATTCGGAAAATATTGTTTTTCCTCGTCGCACCACTCACTCAGAGAAGCGACTCGAAAGCCATTCATAAATTTAGTAAGTTTATCACAGGCATATCATTTTATTACATACAACAGGTCATCAATCCACATCGACAACGAGGATACATTATAAATACTAAAGTTTTCACCACACAACAAATAACAAGCCATGAAATGAACTTCAACTCAACCATTCCGCGGCGTTGGAAACGCTTGCTTTGAACCACAAGTGATTCTCTGGGACGGGCCATCCGTTGTCGATCTGGAGACCAACGCAGGACTGATCATCCAGGCTGAAGTGGCCTACTATATCAGTACCAGGGTAGGGAACCACCCAAATGTCTGAGGTATAGACACAGTTGCTTCTCATAAATGTGTCAACAGCAGTTGGATCGCCTTTCACCATCATCGGATAGTTTTGTCCAAGGAAGAGCGAGTTTTCTCCAAGACTATCAATTTTGTGCCAGGGAGAAGGAGTTGGCGCTAGCACACTAGTATCCATCTCGAATACCATGCAACGGGTGTTGGAATAGGTCCAGAGAGTGCGACCATGGGAGGAACCTGCTTCCTTAGCAGTAACATCATCAGTGGGCTATATACACACAAGAAGAGGTGATCCATCGGAATTAGTTGCCAGGCGCCACAGAGTATATGGGCGCTGCTCGTGATCATCACCATCGGCATCTCCCCCTTGGTTATAAAATTTTTCAAGTATAGGTGGTGGGATGTTCACAGGACCTTGGAAACACAAGAAGAAGGTTAATTAGTAAAGGGAAACTTGCTAACCCGCATGGATGTGGATGAAACAATTATAATTACGATGGAAGACAAATGTACTGAAACTACTAGGATGCCATGCAAAAACAGTGCCACGAGTGGTGGCAGCAAACACAAGGCCCTAGTATTGAATTGCATCACAGTACTCATCCGTGTACAGAAACTGATTTTTGAGCAATATCCATCGAGTCGAACCACGAAGGACAACAACAAGCTTGTCGAAGATAGCAACAACTTGATAGTTGTTGTAATTCCAAGAGCGGTTGGGAACTTGACAAATTTCTATCTTCCGTAGAAGACAGTCACCATGATCGTATTTGAACGTGCGTACATTACCGGTGTGCTCAACCTCTGGGCAGTGTGCTGAGATTTTTGGAAGTGGAACCCGATGACGAGTGTACACATTCACAAGTTCCCACTCGCGGTTGGACCCAATGTAAACAACCCAATATCCATTTGCGCCCGCCCAAGCCTTGCCCTCAAGCGATGGCATGTTAACATCATACGTATCATTATCAAGCGGCATCAACTAGCACAGGGCGAGGCCTCCGTCGTGCCGGCGCCAGTCATCAGGGTCGCGGCGAAGAAGATAGGGGAGATCAAACCGCTCCTTGACTCTTGGGTTCTTTGTAATGATGTTATTAGTTGAGTCGAGAATGGGCTTGAACGAACCTGCCATGCTAGCCGAGGTGATGATGTCGCACTGATCAATGAGACCACGTCATCTTTCAGATCGGGGCAAGAATAACGGGGTCGTTTCTGGCCTGTTCCCTCCATGGAGAAGACGATCGAACAATGGCAGAAGAAAGGGTGAAGGGCTGAAGGAAAATGGAGGAGGGAGAGGAAGAGCGTGCGACAGCAGTTCCAAATCGAGAGGGAAAGGCGAAGAGTCGGTGGACTGTTGCGAGTTTGCCACGGTTCACGAAGAGGCGCCCCGGTCTACACGTCTGTTCGGAAATACTCCTACTACTCGCCGTCGTCTCACTGATATGTTGGAACGGGACCACATGTCAACGAAACATGGTGTGTAATTTCTCGTGCAAAATGCGATCTGGCCGCGTTGGCCCGAGGTGCCGCATTAGTTATCGACCTTTATTTTTTAATGACATGCCGATCAGTTTTGAAGCACGACTAACTGGTACTGTACGCAGAGAAAATGGGTTGTATTTGTCCTCCACGGTTTAGAGGCTGACTTGTGGGCCTAGCAAGTTGACGCGTACACAATCAAGAGATGATTGTACGTGGAGAGGATGACAGCAGGGACCCGCCAAGGTCATGGCAGTACGCAAGCAAGTGCCTCCTTATTTCAAGCCAATAAAAAATGGCTCCTCCTAGTGGATTTCTGACATCTGGGTCCCATGCCATTGTCAACGTAGTCAATAAATGAGAGAATTGCACAACGAGCGGCTGACACCAGGGACCCAGCAGCTCGCCTAGTTATTTTTTTTGGGTTAATTTGGTAAATGCCACTCCAAATCTGGTGTATCTGAGAAATGCCACTGCAATTTCCAAACTTTGAAAAATGCCATTTCATGCCATTTCTAGTGGCATTTTTTGAAGTCTGGAGTGGCGTTTTTCAAAGTTTGCAAACTGCAGTGGCGTTTTTCAAAGTTTGGAAATTGCAGTGGCATTTTTATGAATCACCATAATTGGAGCGTCATTTATCTAATTTGTTTTTGAGACGGAAGCAGGGTGTCAACTGGGCTGTGCGGGACACTCTGGCCTGTCTAGACAGCCTTTTCTTTTATGTTTACCACACACCAGCCCAGTAGTTTTTTTTCTTTCTAAAAATGGCTAGCCCAGTTTTTTTGTGATTTGTCAAGTAAGTCGCTTTATCAGGCCTGTTGGGCTGCAAATCTTTCAAGACGAGGAGAGCTTCATTCGGCTGGCCAAGAAAATGGCCTATCAGTAATAAGAAATGGACTGTACATTTTTAAAACACATCAAACCGGCAATTATTTTCAAATATCTTTTTTTTATTTCGAGATTTTAAATTGCATTGATTTTTATGCGTGGACAATTTATTGGATTTTATATTGATATACATTTATTTTTAAAATCAGTCTGAATGTGACTCGAAATTTCGGGATTAAAGACAGTTCAGACCGCACCGACATATGCAAAATTTCATATAATTTTTTAACCGTGGCCACAATATGGGCTGTAATGCTAACATAAAGAATATGTGCTCCAAAAAACCCCGTAAGAATTAGCAAATGGGCTGTAAATTATTTGAAATAATGGTAGATGGGTTGTATGCTGTTTTCCGCAGATTTGAGGCTTTCCACAGATGGCATGTATACTGTTGGATGTCCATCCAACGGTCGTCGTGCTTCTTCAATCTCTGCTCTTCCTGCTCCAGCTGCTCAAACAAGCGCCGGCGGGACTGCCTGCTCCCTCCTCCCCGCGGCCGGCTGTGCTACCGCGCAGGCCTCACCGCCCCACCGTACTCCCATCGCTGGCCTAGCCATCCCTCTACTCACCCACACCTGCTGTTATTCTCCGGCGACGGCAGACGAACTAGTAAACCCTCGTACAGTCGTACTCCCCTTCGCATGGGAAACAAAAACAATGGCCGAGTCTTCCCTGCCTTCGTGTCGTTCCCTTCCTAGGCCTCGCCGTCGTCCACCACCCTGGTGCTCTCGGCGTGGCGTGGTCAGCGTGGTCAACGACCGACATGCATCTGAAGTGGACTGCACGTGGAGAGGCTGACAGCTGGGTCCACGGCCGCACGCAAGGAAATGTCTCCTTATTACGCGCAAAATAATGATTTCCTCCACCTGACATCTGGGACCCACCGAAACGGCCTATGTATTTCGCGAAAAAAACGTTACCACCGCTGACAGCTCGGACCCACCAGTTATATCTTCGCACACAAGGAAGTGCCTCCTTATTACCCACAAAAAAATGAATACTCCCCCTGCTAGCTGGGACCCAGTATAGTGGGCCTACTAAGTTGACGGGGATGAAGGGCTTTGTCAACTTAGTCAATATGCACGATTCTAGCTCGACTGACCGTACGATGTCCATCCAACGGCCGTAGTGCTTTTTCAACCTCTGGTCTTCTTGCTCCAACCGCCCAAAGCAGCGCCGGTCGTGTCGCCTGCTCCTGCCTCCCGTGGCCGGCTGTGCTGCCACGGAGGCCTCACCGCCCCCATACTACTCCCACCGCTGGCCAGGCCATCCCTCCACTCCATTCACCCACACCCCCTGTTATTCTGCGGCGACGGCAGCGCAGCCGAATCAGTGAACCCTCGTACTCCTCTTCGCGTGGGCATCCACTGCCGCGTCTTCCCCGGCACCGCGTCGTCCCCTTCCTAGGCCTCGCCGTCGTCCACCGCTGTGGTGCTGTCGGCGCGGCATGGTCAATGTGGTCAACGACTGATTCCATCGGAAGAATACTATACGTGGAGAGGCTGACAGCTGGGTCCACGGCAGCCGCAAGGAAGTGCCTCCTTATTACGCGGAAAATAATTATTCCTCCACCTGACAGCAGGGACCCACCGGACGCCCACCAGTATATCACAAAAAAACGTTTGCCCCTGACTGCTGGGACCCACCCGACGGGCCACCGTATTTCGCGAAAAAAACGTTCCCCCTGCTGTCAGCTCGGACCCACCGGAAGTGCCTCCTTATTACGCACAAAAAAATGAATACCCCCCTGCTAGCTGGGACCCACCTTGGTGGGAGGCTGACTTGTGGGCCTACTAAGTTGACGGGGACGGAGGGCTTTGTCAACTTAGTCAATATGCACGATTCTAGCTCCAGTGACCGTACGATGTCCATCCAACGGCCGTAGTGCTTCTTCAACCTCTGGTCTTCTTGCTCCAGCCGCCCAAACCAGCGCCGGTCGTGCCTCGTGCTCCTGCCTCCCGTGGCCAGCTGCGATGCGGGGGAGGCCTCACCGCCCCCTACTACTCCCATCACTAGCCAGGCCATCCCTCTACTCACCCACACCCCCTGTTATTCTGCGGCGACAGCAGCCTCACACCGAAGTGAACCAGTGAACCCTCATACTCCTCTACGCGTGGGCATCCACTGCCGCGTCTTCCCCGGCTCCGTGTCGTCCCCTTCCTAGGCCTCACCGTCGTCCACCGCCCTGGTGCTCTCAGCGCGGCGTGGTCAACGTGGTCAAGGAACGGCTTCCATCGGACGTGGATTGTACGTGGAGAGGCTGACAGCTGGGTCCACGACCGCAGCAAGGAAGTGCCTCCTTATTACGTGCAAAATAATTATTCCTCCACCTGACAGCGGGGACCCACCGGACGGGCCACCGTATTTCGTGAAAAAAACGTTTGCCCCTGACTGCTGGGACCCACCAGCTACATCTTCGCACGCAAGGAAGTGCCTGACAGTCGGGACCCACCTGGTCGAAGCGTACGTAGTGTTGTCATTCTGGTCGCGAATGTGTACGTACATACTAGTCGATGTAGAGGTGCGCACATGTCGTAGTAGAGGCGCGCACGTGTCGTAGTAGAGGCGTGCATGTAGCATGTACACGTACGTACAGCGGCCAGGGTGCAAGAAAGAAAATACGGCCACGTATGTGTACATACGGGCGGGGTCTCGAACGCCTACTCGTGCATACGTACGGCCAGGGCTTGTGTACATGGCTGGGTCGGAACGGAGAAACAGTGTCGTCGTCGTGTTCATGGGGAGGCAACGGAATGCGTCGTGTTCATGGGGAGGCAACGGAATGCGTCGTGTTCATGGGGAGGCAACAGAACGCGTGGGAGCCAACCGACAGGGTCAGAACGGAATGCGTGGTCATGTTCATCGGGAGGGCTTGGACGGAACAGGCAATGGAAACGAGGCCTGGCGTACCGTAAAACGGAGAAAACGGCCTTGTGTTCGACCGGGCACGTTCGAAACGGGACCCTGTTCATCGGGAGGGGTCTGGCGTACCGCAAAACGGAGGAAACGGACCTCCTACAGTCGAAATGGGGGTCCTGTTGATCGGGAGGGGTGTGGCGTACCGCAAAACGGACGAAACGGACTTGTGTTGGAGCGCTACGGTCGAAACGGGGGTCCTGTTCATCGGGAGGGGTGTGGCATACCGCGAAACGAGACTCCACGGGATACTGTTCATCTCCACCGTCGACCCCCTCCAGCCTCCACGAGCTACTGTTCATCCACTGTCGACCTCCTCCAACCTCCACCTGCGACTATTCATCCACGGGCTCCTGTTCATCCAGCCTCCACCGCGCGCTACTCCACCGGCTACTGTTCAACCAGCCCTCTCCACGGGCTCCTGTTCAACCACCCCTCCACGGGCTACTGTTCATCCTGCCCTCCACCGTCTACTGTTCATCCTGCCCTCCACAGGGTGGTCCTGTTCATCCAGCCCTCCATGGGGTCCTGTTCATCCAGCTCCAACCGGCTCGATCGATCGGGGTCCTGTTCATCCAGAGGCAACACCACGGGGTCCTGTTCATCCACCCCCACC
>NC_041393.1:383690-523803 GCF_002162155.2 Triticum dicoccoides | reverse complement strand
TCCAGAGGCAGCATCGATCGGCTTCAGTTAGCAGCAGTAGCGAAGGAATCGCTCGATCGGGTTCAGTTAACAGCCATTGATCGATCGCTCGGGTTCAGTAACGCGTAGCCTACAGTGCAATCGCTCGGGTTCAGTTAGAGCCCAACGCCCGCTCGGGTTCAGTTAGAGCCAACGCCTCGCACACACGCGCGTACGTGTACGAGAGAAGCGTGCATCGCTCGGCCCCCGACCTCCCACCGTAACCGGGAACTCCCCGAAATTTTCCTCCCCCTAACTTCTACCACGGTTTTTTCCGTCATGGACGGCCCAAAGAATGTCATGCAGCTGCGTCTCCGGCCCGCCCAGGACGAAAAGCCCATTTTCTGTCATGATTTTTTGTCATAAAAGTAGGATCCCACCACATCTATGATGATACCGGGTTTTGTCACAATTATCGTCATAGAAGTGTCATATGTATGACAGAGAAAAAATCCGTTCGGCCCAAAATGTCATGGATGTGTCTTTTTTTCTAGTGAAGTCGGTCAAGGGAGCCACAAGGGGCCCACGAGGGTGGGGGCGCGCCTCCCTGCCTCGTGCCTCCCTCGAAGCTTCCCTGACGTCTACTCCAAGTCTCCTGGATTGCTTCCGTTCCAAAAAGAAGTTCCATGAAGTTTCAGGTCAATTGGGCTCCGTTTGATTTTCCTTTTCTGCGATACTCTAAAATAAGGAAAAAACAGAAACTGGCACTAGGCTCTAGGTTAATAGGTTAGTCCCAAAAATCATATAAAATAGCATATAAACGCATATAAAACATCAAAGGTTGATAATATAATAGCATGGAACAATCAAAAAATATAGATACATTGGAGACGTATCAAGCATCCCCAAGCTTAATTCCTGCTCGTCCTCGAGTAGGTAAATGATAAAAACAGAATTTTTGATGTGGAATGCTACCTAACATATTTATCCATGTAGTTCTCTTTATTGTGGCAAGAATATTCAGATCCATAAGATTCAAGACAAAAGTTTAATATTGACATAAAAACAATAATACTTCAAGCATACTAACAAAGCAATCATGTCTTCTCAAAATAACATGGCCAAAGAAAGCTATCCCTACAAAATCATATAGTCTGGCTATGCTCTATCTTCACCACACAAAATATTTAAATCGTGCACAACCCCGATGACAAGCCAAGCAATTGTTTCATACTTTTGATGTTCTCAAACTTTTTCAATCTTCACGCAATATATGAGCGTGAGCCATGGATATAGCACTATATGTGGAATCGAAGGGTGGTTGTGGAGAAGACAAAAAAGGAGAAGATAGTCTCACATCAACTAGGCGTATCAATGGGCTATGGAGATGCCCATCAATAGATATCAATGTGAGTGAGTAGGGATTGCCATGCAACGGATGCACTAGAGCTATAAGTGTATGAAAGCTCAACAAAAGAACTAAGTGGGTGTGCATCCAACTTGCTTTCTCATGAAGACCTAGGGCAATTTTGAGGAAGCCCATCATTGGAATATACAAGCCAAGTTCTATAATGTAAAATTCCCACTAGTATATGAAAGTGACAACATAGGAGACTCTCTATCATGAAGATCATGGTGCTACTTTGAAGCACAGGTGTGGTAAAAGGATAGTAGCATTGCCCCTTCTCTATTTTTCTCTCTTTTTTGTTTTTTTGGGCCTTCTCTTTTTTTGGCCTTTCTTTTATCTTTTTTTGTCCGCAGTCTCATACCGACTTGTGGGGGAATCATAGTATCCATAATCCTTTCCTCACTAGGACAATGCTCTAATAATGATGATCATCACACTTTTATTTACTTACAACTCAAGAATTACAACTCGATACTTAGAACAAAATATGACTCTATATGAATGTCTCCGGCGGTGTACCGGGATGTGCAATGACTCATGAGTGACATGTATAAAAGAATTATGAACGGTGGCTTTGCCACAAATACGATGTCAACTACATGATCATGCAAAGCAATATGACAATGATGGAGCGTGTCCTAATAAACGGAACGGTGGAAAGTTGCATGGCAATATATCTCGGAATGGCTATGGAAATGCCATAATAGGTAGGTATGTGGCTGTTTTGAGGAAGGTTTATGGTGGGTTTATGGTACCGGCGAAAGTAGCGCGGTACTAGAGAGGCTAGCAATGGTGGAAGGGTGAGAGTGTGTATAATCCATGGACTCAACATTACTCATAAAGAACTCACATACTTATTGCAAAAATCTATTAGTTATCGAAACAAAGTACTACGTGCATGCTCCTAGGGGGATAGATTGGTAGGAAAAGACCATCGCTCGTCCCCGACCGCCACTCATAAGGAAGACAATCAATAAATAAATCATGCTCTGACTTCATCACATAACGGTTGACCATACGTGCATGCTACGGGAATCACAAACTTTAACACAAGTATCTCTCAAATTCACAACTACTCACTAGCATGACTCTAATATTACCATTCTCATGTCTCAAAACAATCATCAAGGATCAAACTTCTCATAGTATTCAATGCACTTATTTGAAAGTTTTTATTATGCCCATCTTGGATGCCCATCATATTAGGACTAGTTTCATAACCAAAGCAAACTACCATGCTGTTCTAAAAGACTCTCAAAATAACATAAGTGAATCATGAGAGTTCAACAATTTCTTCAAAATAAAACCACCGTTGTGTTCTAAAAAGATATAAGTGAAGCACTAGAGCAAATGACAAACTACTCCAAAAGATATAAGTGAAGATCAATGAGTAGTCGAATAATTATGCAACTATGTGAAGACTCTCTAATATTTAAGAATTTCAGATATTTGTATTTTATTCAAACAGCAAACAAAACAAAATAAAATAAAATGACGCTCCAAGCAAAACACATATCATGTGGTGAATAAAAATATAGCTCCAAGTAAAGTTACCGATGAATGAAAACGAAAGAGGGGATGCCTTCCGGGGCATCCCCAAGCTTAGGCTCTTGGTTGTCCTTGAATATTACCTTGGGATGCCTTGGGCATCCCCGAGCTTACCACTCCTTATTCCATAGTCCATCGAATCTTTACCCAAAACTTGAAAACTTCACAACACAAAACTTAACAGAAAACTCGTAAGCTCCGTTAGTATAAGAAAATAAATCACCACTTAGGTACTGTTGTGAACTCATTCAAAATTCATATTGGTGTAATATCTACTGTATTCCAACTTATCTATGGTTCATACCCTCCGATACTACTCATAGATTCATCAAAATAAGCAAACAACACATAGAAAACAGAATCTGTCAAAAACAGAACAGTCTGTAGTAATCTGTAGGATTCAAATACTTATGTAACTCCAAAAATCCTAAGAAATTAGGAAGTCCTAGGAAATTTGTTTATTAATCTAGTGAAAGTGGAATGGGTATTTTATAGCTCTCTAGTAAGAAGTGAAAATTATTCTCGTGAGCGCATACTTTCTGTTTTTTACAGCAAGATCAAATAACAATCACCCAAGAAGATCCTAAAGGCTTTACTTGGCACAAACACTAATTAAAACATAAAACCACATCTAAAGAGAGGCTAGATTAATTATTTATTACTAAACAGGAACAAAAAGCAAGGAACAAAACTAACATTGGGTTGCCTCCCAACAAGCGTCATCGTTTAACGCCCCTAGCTAGGCATGATGATTTCAATGATGCTCGCATAAAAGATAATAATTGATACATAAAGAGAGCATCAAGAAGAATATGACTATAACATTTAAGTCTAACCCACCTCCTTTGCATAGGGATTTTGTGAGCAAACAATGTTGGGGAACGTTGCAGAAAACAAAAAAATTCCTACGGTTTCACCAAGATCCATCTATGAGTTCATCTAGCAACGAGTGATCGGATTGCATCTACATACCTTTGTAGATCACGCGCGGAAGCGTTCCAAGAACGGGGATGAGGAAGTCGTACTCGACGTGATCCAAATCACCGGATATCCTAGCGCCGAACGGATGGCACCTCCGCGTTCAACACACGTACGGTCAGCGTGACATCTCCTCCTTCTTGATCCAGCAAGGGGGGAGGAGAGGTTGATGAAGATCCAGCAGCACGACGGCGTGGTGGTGGATGCAGGGGTCCCGGCAGCAGGGCTTCGCCGTTCTACTACGAGAGGGAGAGGTGTAGCAGGGGAGAGGGAGGCGCCAAGACTCAAGGGTGCGGCTGCCCCTCCCTCCCCCCCTTTATATAGGCTCCCCTAGGGGGGCGCCGGCCCTAGGAGATGGGATCTCCTAGGGGGGACGGCGGCCAAGGGGTGGAGTGCCCCCCAAGCCAGGTGGGGCGCCCCCCCCACCCTAGGGTTCCCAATCCTAGGTGCATGGGGTGGGCCAAGGGGGCGCACCAGCCCACTATGGGCTGGTTCCCCTCCCCACTTAGCCCATGGGGCCCTCCGGGATGGGTGGCCCCACCCGGTGGACCCCCGGGACCCTTCCGGTGGTCCCGGTACAATACCGGTGACCCCTGAAACTCTCCTGATGGCCGAAACTGCACTTCCTATATATAATTCTTCACCTACGGACTATTCCAGAACTCCTCGTGACGTCCAGGATCTCATCCAGGACTCCGAACAACTTTTGGGTTACTGCATATTCATATCTCTACAACCCTAGCGTCACTGAACCTTAAGTGTGTAGACCCTACGGGTTCGGGAGACATGTAGACATGACCGAGATGGCTCTCCGGTCAATAACCAACAGCGGGATCTGGATACCCATGTTGGCTCCCACATGCTCCTCGATGATCTCATCGGATGAAGCATGATGTCGAGGATTCAAGCAACCCTGTATACAATTCCCTTTGTCAATCGGTACGTTACTTGCCCGAGATTCGATCGTCGGTATCCCAATACCTCGTTCAATCTCGTTACCGGCAAGTCACTTTACTCGTACCGTAATGCATGATCCCGTGACCAGACACTTGGACACTTTGAGCTCATTGTGATGATGCATTACCGAGTGGGCCCAAAGATACCTCTCCGTCATACGAAGTGACAAATCCCAGTCTTGATCCGTGTCAACCCAACAGACACTTTTGGAGATACCCGTAGTATACCTTTATAGTCACCCAGTTACGTTGTGACGTTTGGTACACCCAAAGCACTCCTACGGTATCCGGGAGTTACATGATCTCATGGTCTAAGGAAAAGATACTTGACATTGGAAAAACTCTAGAAAATGAACTATACGATCTTGTGCTATGTTTAGGATTGGGTCTTGTCCATCACATCATTCTCCTAATGATGTGATCTCGTTATCAATGACATCCGATGTCCATAGTCAGGAAACCATGACTATCTGTTGATCAACGAGCTAGTCAACTAGAGGCTTACTAGGGACATGTTGGTGTCTAAGTATTCACACATGTATTACGATTTCCGGATAACACAATTATAGCATGAATAAAAGACAATTATCATGAACAAGGAAATATAATAATAATCCTTTTATTATTGCCTCTAGGGAATATTTCCAACAGTCTCCCACTTGCACTAGAGTCAATAATCTAGTTACATTGTGATGAATCAAACACCCATGGAATTCTGGTGTTGGTCATGTTTTGCTCTAGGGAGAGGTTTAGTCAACAGATCTGCTACATTCAGGTCCGTATGTACTTTACAAATATATATGTCTCCATCTTGAACATTTTCACGAATGGAGTTGAAGCGACACTTGATGTGCCTGGTCTTCTTGTGAAACCTGGGCTCCTTGGCAAGTGCAATAGCTCCAGTGTTGTCACAGAAGAGTTTGATCGGCCCCGACGCATTGGGTATGACTCCTAGGTCGGTGATGAACTCTTTCACCCAAATTGCTTCATGCGCTGCCTCCGAGGCTGCCATGTACTCCGCTTCACATGTAGATCCCGCCACGACGCTCTGCTTGCAACTGCACCAGCTTACTGCCCCACCATTCAAAATATACATGTATCCGGTTTGTGACTTAGAGTCATCCAGATCTGTGTCGAAGCCAGCGTCGACGTAACCCTTTACGATGAGCTCTTCGTCACCTCCATAAACGAGAAACATTTCCTTAGTCCTTTTCGGGTACTTCAGGATATTCTTGACCGCTGTCCAGTGTTCCTTGCCGGGATTACTTTGGTACCTTCCTACCAAACTTACGGCAGGGTTTACATTAGGTCTGGTACACAACATGGCATACATAATAGAACCTATGGCTGAGGCATAGGGGATGACATTCATCTCTTCTATATCTTCTGCCGTGGTCGGACATTGAGCTGAGCTCAATTTCACACCTTGCAACATAGGCAAGAACCCCTTCTTAGACTGATCCATATTGAACTTCTTCAATATCTTATCAAGGTATGTGCTTTGTGAAAGACCTATGAGGCGTCTTGATCTATCTCTATAGATCTTGATGCCTGAAATATAAGCAGCTTCTCCAAGGTCCTTCATTGAAAAACTCTTATTCAAGTAGGCCTTAATGTTGCCCAAAAGCTCTATATCATTTCCCATCAAAAGTATGTCATCTACATATAATATGAGAAATGCTACAGAGCTCCCACTCACTTTCTTGTAAACGCAGGCTTCTCCATAAGTCTGCATAAACCCAAACGCTTTGATCATCTCATCATAGCGAATGTTCCAACTCCGAGATGCTTGCACCAGCCCATAAATCGAGCGTTGGAGCTTGCACACCTTGTCAGCATTCTTAGGATCGACAAAACCTTTTGGCTGCATCATATACAATTCTTCCTTAAGGAAACCATTAAGGAATGCCGTTTTGACGTCCATTTGCCATATCTCATAATCATAGAATGCGGCAATTGCTAACATGATTCGGACGGACTTCAGCTTCGCTACCGGTGAGAAAGTCTCATCGTAGTCAACCCCTTGAACTTGTCGATAACCCTTAGCGACAAGCCGAGCTTTATAGATGGTCACATTACCATCCGCGTCTGTCTTCTTCTTAAAGATCCATTTATTTTCTATGGCTCGCCGCTCAACGGGCAAGTTAGTCAAAGTCCATACTTCGTTTTCATACATGGATCCTATCTCGGATTTCATGGCTTCCAGCCATTTGTCGGAATCCGGGCCCGCCATTGCTTCTTCATAGTTCGAAGGTTCACCGTTGTCTAACAACATGATTTCCAAGACAGGGTTGCCGTACCATTCTGGTGCGGAACGTGTCCTTGTAGACCTTCGAATTTCAGTAGGAGCTTGATCAGAAGTATCTTGATCATCATCATTAACTTCCTCTCTAATTGGTGCAGGCACCACAGGAACATTTTCCTGAGTTGCGCCACTTTCCGGTTCAAGAGGTAATACTTCATCAAGTTCTACTTTCCTCCCACTTACTTCTTTCGAGAGAAACTCCTTTTCTAGAAAGGATCCATTCTTGGCAACAAAGATCTTGCCTTCGGATCTGAGGTAGAAGGTATACCCAATAGTTTCTTTAGGGTATCCTATGAAGACGCATTTTTCCGACTTGGGTTCGAGCTTTTCAGGTTGAAGTTTCTTGACATAAGCATCGCATCTCCAAACTTTTAGAAATGACAGCTTAGGTTTGTTCCCAAACCATAATTCATACGGTGTCGTCTCAACGGATTTCGACGGAGCCCTATTTAAAGTGAATGCGGCAGTCTCTAAAGCATAGCCCCAAAATGATAGCGGTAAATCGGTAAGAGACATCATAGATCGCACCATATCTAATAGAGTGCGATTACGACATTCGGACACACCATTACGCTGAGGTGTTCCAGGCGGTGTGAGTTGTGAAACTATTCCACATTTTCTTAAGTGTGTGCCAAATTCATGACTCAAGTATTCTCCTCCACGATCTGATCACAGGAACTTGATTTTCCTGTCATGTTGATTCTCAACCTCACTCTGAAATTCCTTGAACCTTTCAAAGGTCTCAGACTTTTGTTTCATTAAGTAGACATACCCATATCTACTCAAGTCATCAGTGAGGGTGAGAACATAACGATAGCCACTGCGAGCCTCAACACTCATTGGGCCGCACACATCAGTATGTATGATTTCCAATAAGTTGGTTGCTCGCTCCATTGTTCCTGAGAACGGAGTCTTGGTCATTTTACCCATGAGGCATGGTCCGCACGTGTCAAATGATTCGTAATCAAGAGACTCTAAAAGTCCATCTGCATGGAGCTTCTTCATGCGTTTGACACCTATGTGACCAAGGCGGCAGTGCCACAAGTATGTGGGACTATCATTATCACCCTTACATCTTTTGGTATTCACACTATGAATATGTGTAGCATTACGCTCGAGATTCATTAAGAATAAACCATTCACCATTAGAGCATGACCATAAAACATATCTCTCATATAAATAGAACAACCATTATTCTCAGATTTAAATGAGTAGCCATCTCGTATTAAACGAGATCCTGATACAATGTTCATGCTCAAAGCTGGCACTAAATAACAATTATTGAGGTTTAAAACTAATCCTGTAGGTAAATGTAGAGGTAGCGTGCCGACGGCGATCACATCGACCTTGGAACCATTCCCGACGCGCATTGTCACCTCACCCTTCGCCAGTCTCCGTTTATTCCGCAGCTCCTACTTTGAGTTACAAATGTGAGCAACTGCACCGGTATCAAATACCTAGGAGCTACTACGAGTACTGGTAAGGTACACATCAATTACATGTATATCACATATACCTTTCGTGATGCCAGCCTTCTTGTCCGCTAAGTATTTGGGGCAGTCCCGCTTCCAGTGACCACTTCCCTTGCAATAAAAACACTCAATCTCGGGCTTGGGTCCATTCTTTGGCTTCTTCCCGGCAGCTTGCTTACCAGGCGCGGCAACTCCCTTGCCATCCTTCTTGAAGTTCTTCTTACCCTTGCCTTTCTTGAACTTAGTGGTTTTATTCACCATCAACACTTGATGTTCCTTTTTGACTTCTACCTCTGCTGATTTCAGCATTGAATATACCTCAGGAATGGTCTTTTCCATCCCCTGCATATTGAAGTTCATCACAAAGCTCTTGTAGCTCGATGGAAGCGACTGAAGGATTCTGTCAATGACCGCGTCATCCGGGAGATTAACTCCCAGCTGAGTCAAGCGGTTATGCAACCCAGACATTTTGAGTATGTGCCCACTGACAGAACTATTTTCCTCCATCTTACAGCTGAAGAACTTGTCGGAGACTTCATATCTCTCGACCCGGGCATGAGCTTGAAAAACCATTTTCAGCTCTTCGAACATCTCATATGCTTCGTGTCTCTCAAAACGCTTTTGGAGCCCCGGTTCTAAGCTGTAAAGCATGCCGCACTGAACGAGGGAGTAATCATCAGCACGTGTCTACCAAGCGTTCATAACGTCTTGGTTCTGTGGGACGGGTGTGTCACCTAGAGGTGCTTCTAGGACATAATCTTTCTTGGCAGCTATGAGGATGATCCTCAGGTTCCGGACCCAGTCTGTATAGTTGCTGCCATCGTCTTTCAGCTTGGTTTTCTCTAGGAATGCGTTGAAGTTGAGGACAACGTGGGCCATTTGATCTACAAGACATATTGTAAAGATTTTAGACTAAGTTCATGATAATTAAGTTCATCTAATCAAATTATTCAATGAACTCCCACTCAGATAGACATCCCTCCAGTCATCTAAGTATAACATGATCCGAGTTAACTAGGTCGTGTCCGATCAGCACGTGAGACGGACTAGTCAACATCGGTGAACATCTTCATGTTGATCGTATCTTCTATACGACTCATGCTCGACCTTTCGATCTTCTGTGTTCCGAGGCCATGTCTGTACATGCTAGGGTCGTCAAGTCAACCTAAGTGTATTGCGTGTGTAAATCTGGCTTACACCCATTGTATTCGAACGTTAGAATCTATCACACCCGATCATCACGTGGTGCTTCGAAACAACGAACCTTCGCAACGGTGCACAGTTAGGGGGAACACTTTCTTGAAATTTTTATGAGGGGTCATCTTATTTAAGCTACCGTCGTTCTAAGCAAATAAGATGTAAAACATGATAAACATCACATGCAATCAAATAGTGACATGATATGGCCAATATCATTTGCTCCTTTGATCTCCATCTTCGGGGCTCCATGATCATCGTTGTCACCGGCATGACACCATGATCTCCATCATCATGATCTCCATCATCGTGTCTTCTTGAAGTTGTCTCGTCATCTATTACTTCTACTACTATGGCTAACGCTTTAGCAATAAAGTAAAGTAATTACATGACGTTTATGTTGACAGGTGTCGGTGTACTAAGGTAGGGGTACCCTAGTACCCCGAACTTGTGCACGGGCAGTCGCAGCATCCCCGCGGCAAGGCTTGCCGGGTAACCGCCAGGATCCTCCGCGGCTACTTTGAAGACCATTCAAGAACAAAGTATCCAAGACAAGACCCCGGCGAGAGGAGCTTGCCGGGAAGGCCAACCCAGGCATACCAAGAAAACCTGCCGCGATGCGCCACGCGTCCCGGCGAGACCCGGTGAGCGACTAGCTCCCGGACGCGACAAGACGACGACCGCGGCGAGGAGTTTGCCGCGGGAACCGCCTCTTCGAGCCCGCGCTCCAGCACAACCACCACGTGTCGCTCTGGGGGCCTCTCCCAAGCACATGTGGCAGGAGGTCGCGCAGCTAGGGGTGCGAGGTGGCGAGCAGGCGCTGACGAGATAACCATCGTGGCAAACGGTGGCGTCCCTAGCAAGCCCCTTTCGGTACTGTTTAGGCGACATAGACGGGCATTTAATGCCCTTGTCCCCTGCCGTCAGGGTTAGGTATGATAACACTGTAGCGGGTAGCTGTGCCTACTACAGCACCTAGTTGTGCCTATCCACGGCACCCTTTCCATTTTTGCCCTTGGCCCCCGTTGCTCTATGTCGGTAACCCCTTGAGTATAAAAGGAGGCCCGTGTGCAACGTAGGAGGGGGGTCGGCCATTTTGAGAGCCTTCGAGAGGATGCCATTCCAACGCCCACGCTCGCCGCGGGTGTGTACTGCAGCACCCCGCGCTCCCGAGCTAGAAATCAATACAAACCACAAAGCAGGAGTAGGGTTTTACGCATCCGTGCGGCCCGAACCTGGGTAAATCGCTCGCGTGCTTCGCCTCGATTTACTCTTCGCACGACCAACCGCCCGCGCGCTTCGCCTCGATCTGCTCTTTGCGCAACCTCCGCCCCCCGCCGAACCGAAAGGGACCCGGTCCGCCGGTCCCATAGGTGTCCGTGGATCAGAAACCCCGGCAACATGGAGGTCATAAATAAATAAAGACAACTCCTATGGCTCCTGCCGGTTGTCATACTCATCGACATGCAAGTCGTGATTCCTATTACAAGAACATGATCATCTCATACATCAGATATATCATTCATCACATCCGTTGGCCATATCACATCACAAAACACTTGCTGCAAAAAATAGTTAGACGTCCTCTAATTGTTGTTGCAAGTTTTTACGTGGCTGCTATAGGTTTCTAGCAAGAACGTTTCTTACCTACGCCAAAACCACAACGTGAATTGCCAATTTCTATTTACCCTTCATAAGGACCCTATTCATTGAATCCGATCCGACTAAAGTGGGAGAGACAGACACCCGCCAGCCACCTTATGCAACTAGTGCATGTCAGTCGGTGGAACCGGTCTCACGTAAGCGTACGTGTAAGGTTGGTCTGGGCCGCTTCATCCCATGATGCCGCCGAATCAAGATAAGACTAGTAACGGCAAGCAAATTGACAATATCAACGCCCACAACTACTTTGTGTTCTACTCGTGCATAGTAACTACGCATAAACCTGGCTCTGATACCACTGTTGGTGAACGTAGCAGAATTTTAAAATTTTCTACGCATCATCAAGATCAATCTATGGAGTCATCTAGCAACGAGGGAGAGAGGAGTACATCTACATACCCTTGTAGATCACGAGCGGAAGCGTTCAAGAGAACGGGGTTGATGGAGTCGTACTCGACGTGATCCAAATCACCGAAGATCCTAGCGCCGAACGGACGGCACCTCCGCGTTCAACACACGTACGGAGCGAGGACGTCTCCCGCGCCTTGATCCAGCAAGGAGGAGGGAGAGGTTGAGGAAGAGGGCTCCAACAACAGCACGACGGCGTGGTGGTGATGAAGCTACAGTACTCCGGCAGGGCTTCGCCAAGCTCTTATGGAGGACAAGAGGTGTTGGGGAGGGGAGGGGCTGCGCCTTGGATGTCGTATGCAGCCCTCCCCTCACCCCTCTATTTATAGGGGAAGGGGAAGGGGGCCGGCCCCCTCTAGATGAGACTAGAGGGGGGCGGCGGCCAAGGGGAGGGGGGCTTGCCCCCCAAGCAAGGGGGCACCCCCCATAGGGTTTCCCCCAACCCTAGGCGCATGGGCCCTGGGGGTGTGGCTCCCCAGCCCACTTGGGCTGGTTCCCTTCTCCATACAACCCATAAGGCCCTCCGGAAGAGGTGGCCCCTCCTGGTGGACCCCCGGAAGTATGTGGGACTATCATTATCAACCTTACATCTTTTGGTATTCACACTATGAATATGTGTAGCATTACGCTCGAGATTCATTAAGAATAAACCATTCACCATCAGAGCATGACCATAAAACATATCTCTCATATAAATAGAACAACCATTATTCTCGGATTTAAATGAGTAACCATCTCATATTAAACAAGATCCTGATACAATGTTCATGCTCAAACTTGGCACTAAATAACAATTATTGAGGTTCAAAACTAATCCCGTAGGTAAATGTAGAGGTAGCGTGCCGACGGCGATCACATCGACCTTGGAACCATTCCCGACGCGCATCGTCACCTCGTCCTTCGCCAGTCTCCGCTTATTCCGCAGCTCCTGCTTTGAGTTACAAATGTGAGCAACTGCACCGGTATCAAATACCCAGGAGCTACTAGGAGTACTGGTAAGGTACACATCAATTACATGTATATCACATATACCTTTCGTTTTGCCGGCCTTCTTGTCCGCTAAGTATTTGGGGCAGTTCCGCTTCCAGTGACCACTTTCCTTGCAATAAAAGCACTCAGTCTTGGGCTTGGGTCCATTCTTTGGCTTCTTCCCGGCAGCTTGCTTGCCGGGCGCGGCAACTCCCTTGCCGTCCTTCTTGAAGTTTTTCTTACCCTTGCCTTTCTTGAACTTAGTGGTTTTATTCACCATCAACACTTGATGTTCCTTTTTGACTTCTACCTCTGCTGATTTCAGCATTGCAAATACTTCAGGAATGGTCTTTTCCATCCCCTGCATATTGAAGTTCATCACAAAGCTCTTGTATCTCAGTGGAAGCGACTGAAGGATTCTGTCAATGACCGCGTCATCCGGGAGATTAACTCCCAGCTGAGTCAAGCGGTTATGTAACCCTGACATAGTGAGTATGTGCTCACTGATAGAACTATTTTCCTCCATCTTACAACTGAAGAACTTGTCGGAGACTTCATATCTCTCGACCCGGGCATGAGCTTGAAAAACCATTTTCAGCTCTTCGAACATCTCATATGCTCCGTGTCTCTCAAATGCTTTTGGAGCCCCGGTTCCAAGCTGTAAAGCATGCCGCACTGAACGAGGGAGTAATCATCGGTACGTGTCTGCCAAGCGTTCATAACGTCTTGTTCTGCAGGGAGAACAGGTGCTTCACTTAGCGGTGCTTGTAGGACATAATCTTTCTTGGCAGCTATGAGGATGATCCTCAGGTTCCGGACCTAGTCCGTATAGTTGCTGCCATCGTCTTTCAGCTTGGTTTTCTCTAGGAACGCGTTGAAGTTGAGGACAACGTTGGCCATTTGATCTACAATACATGTTGTAAAGATTTTAGACTAAGTTCATGATGATTAAGTTCATCTAAATCAAATTATTCAATGAACTCCCACTCAGATAGACATCCCTCCAGTCATCTAAGTATAACATGATCCGAGTTAACTAGGCCGTGTCCGATCATCACGTGAGACGGACTAGTCAACATCGATGAACATCTTCATGTTGATCGTATCTTCTATACGACTCATGCTCGACCTTTCGGTCTACTATGTTCCGAGGCCATGTCTGTACATGCTAGGCTCGTCAAGTCAACCTAAGTGTTTGCATGTGTAAATCTGTCTTACACCCATTGTATGTGAACGTTGGAATCTATCACACCTGATCATCACGTGGTGCTTCGAAACAACGAACTATCGCAACGGTGCACAGTTAGGGGGAACACTTTCTTGAAATTATTATGAGGGATCATCTTATTTACTACCGTCGTTCTAAGTAAACAAGATGCAAAAACATGATAAAAATCACATGCAATCAAATAATAATAGTGACATGATATGGCCAATATCACATAGCTCCTTTGATCTCCATCTTGGGGCTCCATGATCATCTTGTCATCGGCATGACACCATCATCTCCATCATCATGATCTCCATCATCATGTCTCCATGAAGTTGCTCGCCAACTATTACTTCTACTACTATGGCTAACACATTTAGCAATAAAGTAAAGTAATTTACATGGCGTTTCTCAATGACACGCGGGTCATACAAAAAAATAAAGACAACTCCTATGGCTCCTGCCGGTTGTCATACTCATCGACATGCAAGTCGTGATTCCTATTACAATAGCATGAACATCTCATACATCACATATATATCATTCATCATTCATCACAACTTTGGCCATATCACATCACAAAACACTTGCTGCAAAAACAAGTTAGACGTCCTCTAATTGTTGTTGCAAGTTTTACGTGGCTGCAATAGGGTTCTAGCAAGAACGTTTTCTTACCTACGTGAAAGCCACAACGTGATTTGTCAACTTATATTTACCCTTCATAAGGACCCTTTTCATCGAATCCGCTCCAACTAAAGTGGGAGAGACAGACACCCGCCAGCCACCTTATGCAACTAGTGCATGTCAGTCGGTGGAACCGGTCTCACATAAGCGTACGTGTAAGGTTGGTCCGGGCCGCTTCATCCCACAATACCGTTGAAGCAAAATAAGACTAGTAGCGGCAAGAAAGTTGACAACATCTACGCCCACAAGAAATTGTGTTCTACTCGTGCAAAAAGAACTACGCATAGACCTAGCTCATGATGCCACTGTTGGGGAACGTTGCAGAAAACAAAAAATTTCCTACGGTTTCACCAAGATCCATCTATGAGTTCATCTAGCAACGAGTGATCGGATTGCATCTACATACCTTTGTAGATCACGCGCGGAAGCGTTCAAAGAACGGGGATGAGGAAGTCGTACTCGACGTGATCCAAATCACCGGAGATCCTAGCGCCGAACGGACGGCACCTCCGCGTTCAACACACGTATGGTCAGCATGACGTCTCCTCCTTCTTGATCCAGCAAGGGGGGAGGAGAGGTTGATGAAGATCCAGCAGCACGATGGTGTGGTGGTGGATGCATGGGTCACCGCAGCAGGGCTTCGCCGTTCTACTACGAGAGGGAGAGGTGTAGCAGGGGAGAGGGAGGCGCCAAGACTCAAGGGTGCGGCTGCCCCTCCCTCCCCCCCCCCTATATAGGCTCCCCTAGGGGGGCGCCGGCCCTAGGAGATGGGATCTCCTAGGGGGGGCGCCGGCCAAGGGGTGGAGTGCCCCCCAAGCCAGGTGGGGCGCCCCCCCACCCTAGGGTTCCCAACCCTAGGCGCATGGGGTGGGCCAAGGGGGGCGCACCAGCCCACTATGGGCTGGTTCCCCTCCCCACTTAGCCCATGGGGCCCTCTGGGATGGGTGGCCCCACCCGGTGGACCCCCGGGACCCTTCCGGTGGTCCCGGTACAATACCGGTGACCCCCGAAACTCTCCCGATGGCCGAAACTGCACTTCCTATATATAATTCTTCACCTCCGGACTATTCCGGAACTCCTCGTGACGTCCAGGATCTCATCCGGGACTCCGAACAACTTTCGGGTTACTGCATATTCATATCTCTACAACCCTAGCGTCACCGAACCTTAAGTGTGTAGACCCTACGGGTTCGGGAGACATGTAGACATGACCGAGATGGCTCTCCGGTCAATAACCAACAGCGGGATCTGGATACCCATGTTGGCTCCCACATGCTCCTTGATGATCTCATCGGATGAACCACGATGTCGAGGATTCAAGCAACCCCGTATACAATTCCCTTTGTCAATCGGTACGTTACTTGCCCGAGATTCAATCGTCGGTATCCCAATACCTCATTCAATCTCGTTACCGGCAAGTCACTTTACTCGTACCATAATGCATGATCCCGTGACCAGACACTTGGACACTTTGAGCTCATTGTGATGATGCATTACCGAGTGGGCCAAGAGATACCTCTCCGTCATACGGAGTGACAAATCCCAGTCTTGATCCGTGTCAACCCAACAGACACTTTCGGAGATACCCGTAGTATACCTTTATAGTCACCCAGTTACGTTGTGACGTTTGGTACACCCAAAGAACTCCTACGGTATCCGGGAGTTACATGATCTCATGGTCTAAGGAAAAGATACTTGACATTGGAAAAACTCTAGCAAATGAACTATACGATCTTGTGCTATGTTTAGGATTGGGTCTTGTCCATCACATCATTCTCCTAATGATGTGATCTTGTTATAAATGACATCCAATGTCCATAGTCAGGAAACCATGACTATCTGTTGATCAACGAGCTAGTCAACTAGAGGCTTACTAGGGACATGTTGGTGTCTAAGTATTCACACATGTATTACGATTTCCGGATAACACAATTATAGCATGAATAAAAGACAATTATCATGAACAAGGAAATATAATAATAATCCTTTTATTATTGCCTCTAGGGCATATTTCCAAGAAACAACTTATGGGAACAACAATCAACTGGCATAGGAAGGCAAAACAAGCATAACTTCAGAACTTTAAGCACATAGGGAGGAAACTTTATATTATTGCAATGCCTACAAGCATATGTTCCTCCCTCATAATAATTTTTAGTAGAATCATGAATTAATTCAACAATATAACCATAAGATAAAGCATTATTTTCATGATCTACAAGCATAGAAAATTTACTACTCTCCACATAAGCAAAATTCTTCTCATTCGGAATAGTAGTGGGAGCAAACTCAACAAAATAATTATCATGTGAGGCATAATCCAATTGAAAACTAAAATCATGATGATAAGTTTCATGGTTATCATTATTTTTAATAGCATACAAGTCATCATAATAATCATCATAGATAGCAACTTTGTTCTCATAATCAATTGGAACCTCTTCCAAAATAGTGGAACCATTACCAAATAAAGTCATGACCTCTCCAAATCCACTTTCATAATTATCACAATAAGATTCAACATCCTCCAAAATAGTGGGATCATTACTTCCTAAAGTTGGCACTCTTCCAAACCCACTTTCATCAATATAATCATCATAAATAGGAGGCATGATATCATCATAATAAATTTTCTCATCAAAACTTGGGGGACAAAAAATATTATCTTCGTCAAACATAGCATCCCCAAGCTTGTGGCTTTGCATATCATTAGCATCATAGATATCCAAGGAATTCATACTAACAACATTGCAATCATGCTCATCATACACAGATTTAGTGCCAAACATTTTATAGATTTCTTCTTCTAACAATTTGGCACAATTATCGGAACCCTTATTTTCGTGAAAGATATTAAAAAGATGAAGCATATGAGGTACCCTCAATTCCATTTTTTGTAATTTTCTTTTATAAACTAAACTAGTGATAAAACAAGAAACTAAAAGATTCGATTGCAAGATCTAAAGATATACCTTCAAGCGCTAACCTCCCCGGCAACGGCGCCAGAAAAGAGCTTGATGTCTACTACACAACCTTATTCTTGTAGACGTTGTTGGGCCTCCAAGTGCAGAGGTTTGTAGGACAGTAGCAAATTTCCCTCAAGTGGATGACCTAAGGTTTATCAACCCGTGGGAGGCGTAGGATGAAGATGGTCTCTCTCAAGCAACCCTGCAACCAAATAACAAAGAGTCTCTTGTGTCCCCAACACACCCAATACAATGGTAAATTGTATAGGTGCACTGGTTCGGCGAAGAGATGGTGATACAAGTGCAATATGGATGGTAGATATAGGTTTTTGTAATCTGAAAATATAAAAACAGCAAGGTAACTAATGATAAAAGTGAGCACAAATGGTATTTCAATGTGTTGAAACAAGGCCTAGGGTTCATACTTTCACTAGTGCAAGTTCTCTTAACAATAATAACATAATTGGATCATATAACTATCCCTCAACATGCAACAAAGAGTCAGTCCAAAGTCACTAATAGCAGAGAACAAACGAAGAGATTATGGTAGGGTACGAAACCACCTCAAAGTTATCCTTTCTGATCAATCTATTCAAGAGTCCGTAGTAAAATAACGTGAAGCTATTCTTTCCGTTCAATCTATCATAGAGTCCGTACTAGAATAACACCTTAAGACACAAATCAACCAAAACCCTAATGTCACCTAGATACTCTAATGTCACCTCAAGTATCCGTGGGTATGATTATACGATATACATCACACAATCTCAGATTCATCTATTCAACCAACACAAAGAACTTCAAAGAGTGCCCCAAAGTTTCTACCGGAGAGTCAAGACGAAAATGTGTGCCAACCCCTATGCATAAGTTCACGTGGTCACGGAACTCGCAAGTTGATCACCAAAACATACATCAAGTGGATCACATGATATCCCATTGTCACCACAGATAAGCACGTGCAAGACATACATCAAGTGTTCTCAAATCCTTAAAGACTCAATCCGATAAGACAACTCCAAAGGGAAAACTCAATTCATCACAAGAGAGTAGAGGGGGAGAAACATCATAACATCCAACTATAATAGCAAAGCTCGTGATACATCAAGATCGTATCACCTCAAGAACACGAGAGAGAGAGAGAGAGAGAGATCAAACACATAGCTACTAGTACATACCCTCAGCCCCGAGGGAGAACTACTCCCTCCTCGTCATGGAGAGCATCGGGATGATGAAGATGGCCACCGGAGAGGGATTCCCCCCTCCGGCAGGGTGCCGGAACGGGTCTAGATTGGTTTTCGGTGGCTACAGAGGCTTCTGGTGGCGGAACTCCCGATCTATTCTGCTCCCTCATGTTTTTAGGGTATATGGACATATATAGGCAAAAGAAGTCGATCAAGGGAGCCACGAGGGGCCCACGAGGGTAGGGGGCGTGCCCAGGGGGTAGGGCGCGCCTCCCTGCCTCGTGCCTCCCTAGAAGCTTCCCTGACGTCTACTCCAAGTCTCCTGGATTGCTTCCGTTCCAAAAATAAGTTCCGTGAAGTTTCAGGTCAATTGGACTCCATTTGATTTTCCTTTTCTGCGATACTCTAAAACAAGGAAAAAACAGAAACTGGCACTAGGCTCTAGGTTAATAGGTTAGTCCCAAAAATCATATAAAATAGCATATAAATGCATATAAAACATCCAAGGTTGATAATATAATAGCATGGAACAATCAAAAAATATAGATACGTTGGAGACGTATCAATGGTCAAGACATGATGTTATATTTTGTTGTATGAGATGATCATGTTTTGTAACGAGTTATCGGCAACTGGCAGGAGCCATATAGTTGTCGCTTTATTGTATGCAATGCAACCGCCCTGTAATTGCTTTACTTTATCACTAAGCGGTAGCGATAGTTGTAGAAGCAATAGTTGGCGAGACGACAACGATGCTACGATGGAGATCAAGGTGTCGCGCCGGTGACAATGGTGATCATGACGGTGCTTCGGAGATGGATATCACAAGCAGAAGATGATGATGGCCATATCATATCACTTATATTGATTGCATGTGATGTTTATCTTTTATGCATCTTATTTTGCTTAGATCGACGATAGCATTATAAGATGATCCCTCACTAAATTTCAAGGTACAAGTGTTCTCCCTGAGTATGCACCGTTGCGAAAGTTCGTCGTGCCGAGACACCACGTGATGATAGGGTGTGATAAGCTCTACGTTCACATACAACAGGTGCAAGCTAGTTTTGCACATGCAGAATACTCAGGTTAAACTTGACGAGCCTAGCATATGCAGATATGGCCTCGGAACACTGGAGACCGAAAGGTCGAGCATGAATCATATAGAAGATATGATCAACATAGTGATGTTCCATTGAAAACTACTCCATCTCACGTGATGATCGGACATGGTTTAGTTGATATGGATCACGTGACCACTCAGATGATAAGAGGGATGTCTATCTAAGTGGGAATTCTTTAATAAATTGATTAATTGAACTTTAATTTATCATGAACTTAGTACCTGATAGTATTTTGCATGTTTATGTTATTGTAGATAGATGACCCGTGCTGTTGTTCGTTGAATTTTAATGCGTTCCTTGAGAAAGCAAAGTTGAAAGATGATGGTAGCAATTACACAGACTGGGTCCGTAACTTGAGGATTATCCTCATTGCTACACAGAAGATTACGTCCTAAAAGCACCGCTAGGTGCCAAACCTGCTGCAGGAGCAACACGAGATGTTATGAACGTCTGGCAGAGCAAAGCTGATGACTACTCGATAGTTCAGTATGCCATGCTTTACGGCTTAGAACCGGGACTTCAACGATGTTTTGAATGTCATGGAGCATATGAGATGTTCTGGGAGTTGAAGTTAATATTTCAAGCAAATGCCTGGATTGAGAGATATGAAGTCTCCAATAAGTTCTACATCTGCAAGATGGAGGACAATAGTTCTGTCAGTGAACATATACTCAGAATGTCTGGGTACCATAACCACTTGACTCAACTGGGAGTTAATCTTCCTGTAGATAGTATCACTGACAGAGTTCTTCAATCATTGCCACCAAGCTACAAGAGCTTCATGATGAACTATAACATGCAAGGGATGGATAAGATAATTCCCGAGCTCTTCACAATGCTAAAGGCTGCGGAGGTAGAAATCAAGAAGGAGCATCAAGTGTTGATGGTTAACAAGACCACCAGTTTCAAGAAAAATGGTAAAGGGAAGAAGAAAGGGAACTTCAAGAAGAGCGGCAAACAAGTTGCTGCTCAAGAGAAGAAACCCAAGTGTGGACCTAAACCTGAGACTGAGTGCTTCTACTGCAAACAGACTGGTCACTGGAAGCGGAACTGCCCCAAGTATTTGGCGGATAAGAAGGATGGCAAGGTGAACAAAGGTATATGTGATATACATGTTATTGATGTGTACCTTACTAATTCTCGCAGTAGTGCCTGGGTATTTGATACTGGTTCTGTTGCTAATATTTGCAACTCGAAACAGGGACTACAGATTAAGCGAAGATTGGCAAAGGACGAGGTGACGATGCGCATGGGAAATGGTTCCAAAGTCGATGTGATCGCAGTCGGCACGCTACCTCTACATCTACCTTCGGGATTAGTATTAGACCTGAATAATTGTTATTTGGTGCCAGCGTTGAGCATGAACATTATATCATGATCTTGTTTGATGCGAGACGGTTAATTTAAATCAGAGAATAATGGTTGTTCTATTTATATGAGTAATATCTTTTATGGTCATGCACCCTTAAAGAGTGGTCTATTCTTTTTGAGTCTCGATAGTGGAGATACACACATTCATAGTATTGAAGCTAAAAGATGCAGAGTTGATAATGATAGTGCAACTTATTTGTGGCACTGCCGTTTAGGTCATATTGGTATAAAGCACATGAAGAAACTCCATTCTGATGGACTTTTGGAATCACTTGATTATGAATCACTTGGTACTTGCGAACCGTGCCTCATGGGCAAGATGACTAAAACGCCGTTCTCCGGAACTATGGAGCGAGCAATAGAATCGTTGGAAATCATACATACTAATGTATGTGGTCCGATGAATACTGAGGCTCGCGGCGGATATCGTTATTTTCTCACCTTCATGGATGATTTGAGCAGATATGGGTATGTCTACTTGATGAAACATAAGTCTGAAACATTTGAAAAGTTCAAAGAATTTAAGAGTGAAGTGGAAAATCATCGTAACAAGAAAATAAAGTTTCTACGATCTGATCGTGGAGGAGAATATTTGAGTTACGAGTTTAGTCTTCATTTGAAACAATGCGGAATAGTGTCGCAACTAACGCCACCCGGAACACCACAGCATAATGGTGTGTCTGAATGTCGTAATCGTACTTTACTAGATATGGTGCGATCTATGATGTCTCTTACTGATTTACCGCTATCATTTTGGGGTTATGCTTTCGAGACGGCTGCATTCACGTTAAATAGGGCACCATCTAAATCCGTTGAGATGACTCCTTATGAACTGTGGTATGGCAAGAAACCAAAGTTGTCATTTCTTAAAGTTTGGGGCTGCGACGCTTATGTGAAAAAGCTTCAACCTGATAAGCTCGAACCCAAATCGGAGAAATGTGTCTTCATAGGATACCCAAAAGAAATAGTTGGGTACACCTTCTATCACAGATCCGAAGGCAAGACTTTTGTTGCTAAAAATGGATCCTTTCTAGAGAAGGAGTTTCTCTCGAAAGAAGTGAGTGGGAGGAAAGTAGAACTTGATGAGGTAACTGTACCTGCTCCCTAATTGGAAAGTAGTTCATCATAGAAACCGGTTCCTGTGACACCTACACCAATTAGTGAGGAAGCTAATGATAATGATCATGAAACTTCATATCAAGTTACTACCGGACCTCGTAGGTCAACCAGAGTAAGATCCGCACCAGAGTGGTACGGTAATCCTGTTCTAGAGGTCATGTTACTAGACCATGACGAACCTATGAACTATGAGGAAGCGATCATGAGCCCATATTCCACAAAATGGCTTGAGGCCATGAAATCGGAGATGGGATCCATGTATGAGAACAAAGTATGGACTTTGGTTGACTTGCCCGATGATCGGCAAGCCATCGAGAATAAATGGATCTTCAAGAAGAAGACAGACGATGATGGTAACGTTACTGTCTACAAAGCTCGACTTGTTGCGAAAGGTTTTCGACAAGTTCAAGGAGTTGACTATGATGAGACCTTCTCACCCGTAGCGATGCTTAAGCCTGTCCGAATCATGTTAGCTATTGCCGCATTTTATGATTATGAAATTTGGCAAATGGATGTAAAGACTGCATTCCTGAATGGATTTCTGGAAGAAGAGTTGTATATGATGCAACCTGAAGGTTTTATCGATCCAAAGGGTGCTCACAAAGTGTGCAAGCTCCAGCGATCCATTTATGGACTGGTGCAAGCCTCTCGGAGTAGGAATAAGCATTTTGATAGTGCGATCAAAGCATATGGTTTTATATAGACTTTTGGAGAAGCCTGTATTTACAAGAAAGTGAGTGGGAGCTCTGTAGCATTTCTAATATTATATGTGGATGACATATTATTGATTGGAAATGATATAGAATTTCTGGATAGCATAAAAGGATATTTGAACAATAGTTTTCAATGAAAGACCTCGGTGAAGCTGCTTACATATTGGGCATCAAGATCTATAGAGATAGATCAAGACGCTTAATTGGACTTTCACAAAGCACATACCTTGACAAAGTTTTGAAGAAGTTCAAAATGGATCAGGCAAAGAAAGGGTTCTTACATGTGTTACAAGGTGTGAAGTAGAGTAAGACTCAATGCCCGACCATTGCAGAAGACAGAGAGAAAATGAAAGATGTTCCCTATGCTTTAGCCATAGGCTCTATCATGTATGCAATGTTGTGTACCAGACCTGATGTGTGCCTTGCTATTAGTTTAGCAGGGAGGTACCAAAGTAATCCAAGAGTGGATCACTGGACAGCGGTCAAGAACATCCTGAAATACCTGAAAAGGACTAAGGATATGTTTCTCATTTATGGAGGTGACAATGAGCTCATCGTGAATGGTTACGTTGATGCAAGCTTTGACACTGATCCGGACAATTCTAAATCGTGAACCGGATACGTGTTTATATTGAACGGTGGAGCTGTTAGTTAGAGCAGTTCTAAACAAAGCGTCATGGCGGGATCTACGTGTGAAGCGGAGTACATTGCTGCTTCAGAAGCAGCAAATGAAGGAGTCTGGAAGAAGGAGTTCATATCCGATCTAGGTGTCATACCTAGTGCATCGGGTCCAATGAAAATCTTTTGTGACAATACTGGTGCAATTGCCTTGGCAAAGGAATCCAGATTTCACAAGAGAACCAAGCACATCAAAAGATGCTTCAACTCCATCCGGGATCAAGCCCGGGTGGGAGACATAGAGATTTGCAAGATACATACGGATCTGAACGTTGCAGACCCGTTGACTAATCCTCTTCCACGAGCAAAACATGACTCCATGGGTGTTAGAATCATTACTGTCTAATCTAGATTATTGACTCTAGTGCAAGTGTGAAAGGATCGATATGGTTGACTAGAGGGGGGGTGAATAGGCAACTACCAATTTTTAGCTTTTCTTTACCAAATTAAACTTTGCATCAAAGAAGGTTGTCTAGATGTGCAGCTAGGTGAACAACCTATATGATGCAACAACAACAAGCACACAAGCAAGCAAGGGAACAAACACTAAAGAGCTTGCACAAGAGAAGGTAAGAGATAACCAAGAGTGGATCCGGTGAAGACGAGGATGTGTTACCGAAGTTCCTTCCTTTTGAAGGGAAGTACGTCTCCGTTGGAGCGGTGTGGAGGCACAATGCTCCCCAAGAAGCCACTAGGGCCACCGTGTTCTCCTCACGCCCTCACACAATGTGAGATGCCGTGATTCCACTATTGGTGCCCTTGAAGGCGGCGACCGAACCTTTACAAACGAGGTTGGGGCAAACTCCACAACTTAATCGGAGGCTCCCAACAAGACCACGAAGCTTCACCACAATGGAATATGGCTCCGAGGTGACCTCAACCGTCTAGGGTGCTCAAACACCCAAGAGTAACAAGATCCACTAAGGATGAGTGGGGGAATCAAAAATCTCTTGGTGGAAGTGTAGATCGGGGCCTTCTCAACCACTCCTGAGCAAATCAACAAGTTTGGTTGGCTAGGGAGTGAGATCGGGCGAAAATGGAGCTTGGAGCAATAATGGAGTTTTAATGGTGGAAGAGGTAGGTCAAAGGGGGGAAGAAGACACCCTTTTATAGTGGGGGGAACAAACCAACCGTTACCCCCATTCAGCCCCGCAAAGAGCGGTACTACCGCGGGGGCAGGGCGGTACTACCGCCCATAAGCGGTACTACCGCTCCCCTTCAGCGGTACTGCCGCGCTGGAAGAGAAGGGGCTGGGGCTAGGACCTAGAGCGGTACTACCGCGGAGGCAGGGCGGTACTACCGCTCACAAGCAGCACTACCGCCACTACTACCGCAGCAAGTACCGTAAAACCCGACACGAGAAAATGCGCATTCGAGTCGAGGCGGTAGGAGCATGGAGTCACAACGGTACTGCGGCTGAGGCCAACCAGCGGTACTACTGCTCCAAGGGGCGGCACTACCGCTCCGAGGAGCAGTACTACCGCTCCGAGGAGCTGTACTACAGCTTACTGAGCTTCAGACGTACTACCGCTATACTGCAGCTAGTGCCGTAAAACCCGACACGAGAAAATGCGCACTAGAGTCGAGGCGGTAGGAACACGGAGCCGCAGCGGTACTACAGCTGAGGCCATAAAGCGGTACTACTGCTCCTAGGAGCGGTACTACCGCTCCGAGGAGCGGTACTTCCGCTCCGAGGAGCGGTACTGCCGCTTAGTGAGCCTCAGCGGTACTACCGCTGTGGCCCGGTACTACCGCTGGGTCCAGGAAAAAACACAAAGGGAGAAGAGAGAAGCTCCATAGAGACGGAGAGAAAACGGTGGGAGAGAGAAGAACGTGTACATGTTGATTCCTCCCAAACCATACCGAAGCAAATCCCCTCTTGATAGTACGGTGACTACTACGAAACTTAGTCCACCAGCAAAGTCACGAAAGAAGCTACACTGTCTTGAGTAGAGCGCCGAGGGGAAATAATCATTGCGTGCCAAAGGATGAATATCTGAAAGAAACCAAAGCACCTGATTAGTCCGCAAATGCATTGTCATCAATCACCAAAACACCGTAGGGATAAATATGCCCTTACAAAGTGGGAGACTGAAGGAAATATGCCCTAGAGGCAATAATAAAGTTATTATTTATTCCTCATATCATGATAAATGTTTATTATTCATGCTAGAATTGTATTAACCGGAAACTTAGTACATGTGTGAATACATAGACAAACAGAGTGTCACTAGTATGCCTCTACTTGACTAGCTCGTTAATCAAAGATGGTTATGTTTGCTAACCATAGACATGAGTTGTCATTTGATTAACGGGATCACATCATTAGGAGAATGATGTGATTGACTTGACCCATCCCGTTAGCTTAACACTTGATCGTTTAGTTTTCTGCTATTGCTTTCTTCATGACTTATACATGTTCCTATGACTATGAGATTATGCAACTCCTGATTACCGGAGGAACACTTTGTGTGCTACCAAACGTCACAACGTAACTGGGTGATTATAAAGGTGCTCTACAGGTGTCTCCGATGGTACTTTTTGAGTTGGCATAAATCAAGATTAGGATTTGTCACTCCGATTGTCGGAGAGGTATCTCTGGGCCCACTCGGCAATGCACAACACTATAAGCCTTGCAAGCATTGTAACTGATGAGTTAGTTGCGGGATGATGTATTACGGAACGAGTAAAGAGACTTGCCGGTAACAAGATTGAACTAGGTATTGAGATACCGACGATCGAATCTCGGGCAAGTAACATACCGATGACAAAGGGAACAACGTATGTTCTTATGCGGTTTGACCGATAAAGATCTTCGTAGAATATGTGGGAGCCATTATGAACATCTAGGTTCTGCTATTGGTTATTGACCGGAGACGTGCCTCGGTCATGTCTACATAGTTCTCGAACCCGTAGGGTCCGCACGCTTAAAGTTTGGTGACGATTGGTATTTTGAGTTTTTGTATTTTGATGTACCGAAGGTAGTTCGGAGTCCCAGATATGATCATGGACATGATGAGGAGTCTCAAAATGGTCGAGACGTAAAGATCGATATATTAGACGACTATATTCGGACACCGGAAGTGTTCCGGGTGGTTTCGGAGAAAACCGAAGTGCTAGAGGGCTACCGGAACCCCCCGGGAGAAATAGTTTGCCTTATGGGCCTTAGTGGAGAGAGAGAGAGGGCCGGCCTAGGGCAGGCCGCGCGCCCCTCCCCCTCTGGTCCGAATTGGACTAGGAGAGGGGGGGCGGCGCCCCCCTTTCCTTCTCCCTCTCCCCCTTCCTTTCCCCCTCCTAGTAGGAGTAGGAAAGAGGGGAATCCTACTCCTACTAGGAGGAGGAATCCTCCTCCTGGCACACCCTCTAGGGCCGGCCGGCCTCCCCCCTTGCTCCTTTATATACAGGGTCAGGGGGCACCTCTAGACACACAAGTTGATCTATTCCAGCCGTGTGCGGTGCCCCCCTCCACCATAATCCACCTCGATTATATCGTAGCGGTGCTTAGGCGAAGCCCTGCATCGGTAGCATCATCATCACCGTCATCACGCCGTCGTGCCGACGAAACTCTCCCATGAAGCTCTGCTGGATCGGAGTTCGTGGGACGTCATCGAGCTGAACGTGTGCTGAACTCGGAGGTGTCGTGCGTTCGGTACTTGGATCGGTCGGATCGTGAAGACATACGACTACATCAACCGTGTTGTGCTAACGCTTCCGCTTTCGGTCTACGAGGGTACGTGGACGCACTCTCCCCTCTCGTTGCTATGCATCACCATGATCCTGTGTGTTCGTAGGATTTTTTTGAAATTACTACGTTCCCCAACATTTTCATATTCAGAAGTCGCGAGGCAAGCTTGTTTATCAAAAAACAGGCGGTGGAGAAGGCATCGCTCCAGAACCTAAACAGAACGGAGGCATGAGCTAGCAAAGTAAGTTCAGTTTCTACAAGATGACGATGCTTACGTTCAGCGGTTTCATCCTGCTGATGTGTATGAGGACAAGACACACGGTGAGAAATCCCAAGTTTGTTGAAAAATGTGTTGAGGTTGTGATATTCACCCCCTAGTCGGATTGAACATGAATAATTTTATGCTTAAGGAGACGCTCAACGTGTGCTTGAAACTGAATAAAGACATCAAACACATCAGATTTTTGCTTAATAAGATAAAGCCAAGTGAACCGGCTATAAGCATCAATGAAACTGACATAATAATTATGGCCATTAACAGACGTTTGGGCATGACCCCATACATCAGAAAACACAAGCTAAAGAGGATGTTTCACAACACGACTAGACTTCTGAAAACGGAAGTTGATGACTCTTGCCTGCTGACAGGCATCACAAATAGTTTCAGCAGTTTTACTGGACACAACTGGTAGTTCATGATGATGTAGCACATGACAAACTATAGGAGCAGCAGGGTGACCAAGGCGTGCATGCCAATGTGTAGGTGACACACGAACACCGCTGAACGCCTGAGGAGAAGACTGCATAGGAGATGTGGGCGGCGCGTCAAGTGCATATAAACCATGGCGAAGACGGCCACTAAGCAGAACGGCCCTCATGTCCCGATCCTTGATAAAGAAACGAAAATGGTGAAACTCAGCAAGGACATTATTATCACGAGTAAGTTGAGGGACAGACAACTAACTACGTGTAGCAGTGGGAACTCGAAGAATATTGGAAAGATGTTGTTTTCGAAAGTAGTGAGGCCTGGACAACATGGAAGATGCGCATACCTGCTCCATTGGCGGTGTGCACCTGATCATGACCGCGATATGGTTCCTGAGTGGAGAGCTTGGCCATCTCGTTGGTGAGGTGGTTCGTGGCTCCCGTGTCCATATACCATGTAGGATCAATGGAGTAGGATGGAGTGCGCCCATGTTCATGACTTGCCACCGCAACAGCCTGTTTTTCATTCCCTTTGCCATTATTGCCCAGGCCGAGGAAATCTTGCTTGTAGCATCGATGACAACGGGAGGCGATGTGGCGCTCAATGCTACACAGCTGACAGGCCTGCTGAGCACCGCAACAGGGATAACAAGCCACCGGCCTGGCACCGCCAGTGATGGATGGCGCAGCGCCCCGCGGAGCCTGCGGGGATGAGGCCGGCTTCCCACCAAGTGGCGACGGCTTCTGTGGCTTACCGCGGGTCGCGACATTGACAGAGACGAAGCTCGGAGAGGCACGACGCGCTTTGATGTGCTGTTCACGACCAATAAGACGCACATAGAGCTCTCGTGGCGGAAGTGGAGCCTCACGACCATGGATATTCTCGACGAGATTGTCATAATCATCATCAAGGTCATTGAGCACGTGGGTGCTGAATTCCTCATCTCCAAGCGGTTGGCCGATCGAGGCCAAGGTGTCAGCGAGACCGGGCATCTTGGTGAAGTACTCAGTGATGGTTAGGCCGCCGAGTTTAGTCTCCCCCAACTCGGTGCGTATAGCATGATCACTCGTCATAGATTGTGAGGCGAAGCTGCTGTGAAGCGCCGACCAGGCATCCCGAGACGTCGCGGCGAAGATGACCAGCGACGACACGCTCGGAGTGAGCGATGACTGGATAGCGGAGAGGATTGCCTGATCCTGGGCCACCCACACGTGATACGCCGGATGATACGGCGGCGGACACGGGTTGGAGCCGTCAACGTATCCCTCCAGGTAGCGGCTTCGGAGGAGAGGTAGCACCTGAGCCCGCCATGACAAGTAATTATTCGGCGTAAGCTTCACTGGAAGGAGGTGCGAGAAGTAAAACGACGACGGCGCCGCCGTATGATCCGCATGAGCCTGTGCCGGTGGTGCGTAGCAACCCGTCAAAGGATCCATCTCCGGGTGAGGGGCGATTGCCAGAGGCGCGCCATCATATGGTGACGAAGGATAGGCGCTGGGGGCAGCTGGACCATGACCCGAACCAGTCGAGGCACCGGGAGGCATAGGAGGTGTAGCCCCGTCGGGCAGCAAGGACGGCGGCACCACATAGGACTAGGATGTGACGGCGGCACCACATGTAGCCATTTTTTATTATTTAAAAAGGAAGTTGAAGATGAAGAAAGGAGAGAAGGAAAGAAAAGGGTTAAGGGTGTGTGTGTGTGGCGCCACCTCACCCATCCATCTCCATCTCCATCTCTTTCATTTAGAAATTTAGAATAGATAGAATGTAGGTGGGGTGGGGGAGGTGGAAAAAGAGAAGAAGCAAGCAAGGAAGGAAGGAAAGAAATCCCCAACTCAAAACTCCTTCCTTCATCAGATTTGCTCCCCTCCCCACCCAAATCTGTCTGTCCCAACTCCCAACCCTAACCAAACCCCCAACTCCACTCCTTCATCACCCAAGAAGCATGGCGCCGGCGGCCGGTCGCGGCCGAGGACGAGGACGGGCCCGGGGACGCGGCCGCGGCCGTGGGCGCGGACGAGCGGCCAAGACCCCGCCGCCTCCCGCCGCAGGTGCTTCCTTTCTTCCCTCCTCTCTGGTGGGCGCGCGCGCTCTCTCTGTCTCTGTTTCTCGCTGTCTAACCAAGCAATCCCCTTGCTTGCTTGCTTGCTCCCGCCCGCCCGCCCGCCCGCAGAACCCGCGCCGGAGGAGGCTCCCGACGCCGCCGAGCAGGAGCAGGAGCAGGAGCAGGAGCAGGAGCAGGAGCACGAGCAGGATCAGGAGCACGAACAGGAGCAGGAGCAGCTCACCCACAACACCCAAGGTAGTTGCCCTTGTCCCTCTTTCCTCCGCCCTACCTAAATAAAAAGTTTTCGACTTTCCTTCTCACTGCCCGTCTCCTCTTCTTCTTTCCAGATGCCGCCGCCTCTGCCTCTGCCTCTGCCTCTGCTTTTGCGGGGCGGGAGACGATTGAGATCTCTGACTCGACAGAGGCATCCCCTCAACACTGCGCCTCCTCGCCAGACATATATAGTAAGTACACTACCTACTCTAACTCTAATCTTACTCTATATCTATATCTATATATATATAGAGAGAGAGACAAGATGTTTCCTTTCCTTTCCACTACTGTACATACTCCCCCATTCGACCTTGTATTGTAATGGATAATGGAATGTCATGTCATGTCATGATGCCATCAAGGCTCAACCACAGTCCACCAGCACATCAAGGAGGAGGAGCCAACCTCAATCACAGTCGATGAGCCGAGTGAGGCCGACGTGCCGTCTCCTACCAATGATGATGAGCAGCAGCAGAAAATGGAGGTGGAGGCTGGAGAGCCTCATGATATGTTGTTGTCCGTAGAGCAAGAAGAAGCGCAAGGAAATAATAACCAGGAGGATGCAGGGCCCGATGCGAACAAGCAAGCGGTACAGAGCAAAGAAGCAGAGGTGATAGAGCAGGAGGGTGGAAAAGCCGATGATGATGATGTAGCGGTAAAGACTGCTGCAACTCATGATGCACAAAATAAGCAAGACAGCCAACCTAACCCACTCCACCAGGGACAAATGCTTGCAGCAACTCATGATGATAATTCAGAAAATAAGCACCCACTCCACCAACAACAGATGGATGCTCAGCAGGAAGAGGAGGAGGAGGAGGATCCTCAAGAGGTCATCTTCGACGACTCTGTCTCCGTGGGTGAAGGGCAGGCCGCATCTGAGATCAAGCAAGGAGACGACCTTGCTAAGGCCACGGAGGACGACGACGACGGGCAGGCTGCAGCTGAGAGCAAACAGGAAGAGCACCGTGCTAGGGCGTCGGAGGAGCACGGCCAGGCTGCAGGTGAGGTCAAACAGCAAGAGGACGAGCGCAAGGTTATGTCAGACATGGCCAAGAACAGGCAGCGCAAAAAGGAGCTAGAGATCTTTGTGGGAGGGCTGGACCGTGAAGCCGTCGAGGAGGATATTAGGAAGGTGTTTGCGCACGTCGGTCATGTTGTGGAGGTCCGTCTCCACAAGGATCTCTCCACCAACAAGAACAAGGGCTTTGCGTTCGTCAGGTTTGCAAACAAACACCAGGTGGCTCGCGCGCTTGCTGAGGTGAAGAATCCTATGGTAATACCTCAGCTCCCCTGACACTATTACTTTGAAAAACAAATGTTAAGATACAGTGTTCTGTGATGCGATGTCCGATTGTTTGTGGGATGTGTGACACATGTTTAATTTATTTTTTCTTCTGCTGCAGATACATGGCAAACGTTGTGCCGTTGCCGCTAGCGAGGACAACGACACACTCTTCTTGGGCAATATTTGCAATACATGGACAAAGGAAGCTGTAAGTTTTCCTTCAATAATATGCGCAATCACGAGCTTGCCTGTTAATAAGTAAATTTTGCTAATTCTGCGCCTTTCTTTTTCAGATTAAGAAGAGGCTGCTTGACTATGGAGTTGAAGGAGTTCAAAGCTTAACTCTTGTTCCTGATACTCAAAACGAAGGCCAGAGCCGTGGTTTTGCATTTCTCGAGTTTTCTTGCCACGCGGATGCGATGCTTGCATTCAAGAGGCTGCAGCAACCAGATGCTCTGTTTGGTCATCCTGAGAGAACTGCAAAAGTTGCTTTTGCAGAGCCAATAAAAGAAGCAGATGCAGAAGTTATGGCTCAGGTGCTTAACTACTTTTACTATCTACTTTTTTTATTGATGGTGTTAGTGAATTAAATGACATAAGTAGAAAGATGCCGTTGTACTTGCAGTAATAGTTTTAATACTAACTATTGGTTAGCTATTTGTAGTTTATGATTTATCCAGGAGTTATGGTTTGCAATGATGCTCATATTTGGCTGCTTGTTACTACAATTTAGATAATTTAAATTTTACATCAGACTGAGATGAGATGTCTTCTATGACCATATGATTACCACATATATTTGTGCATTATACACTTTTCTTGGTGTCCTCACTTTGTTACATATGGGTATTGTGGTGGAAAAAAACAAAAACAAAATCCTATTTGCACATTTGGAATGTTCTCAATTATTTGGTTTTCATGCCCAACCATTGCAAGTCTATGATTTGTCATGTCGTTGACTACTTTTTCATGCTGCAGGTCAAATCAGTTTTTATTGATGGGCTTCCACCATACTGGGATGAAGAGCGTGTTAAAAACCGATTCAAAGCTTATGGTTTGATAGAACGAGTTGTGCTTGCTCGCAATATGTCTAGTGCTAAAAGAAACGATTTTGGATTTGTCAACTTCTCAACCCATGAGGAGGCTCTTGCTTGTATTGAAGCCACCAACAACACCGAGCTGGGTGATGTTGGAAAAGCAAAGGTATTTTTCTGGTTTGGAATGGTACCGTCTTTGTTTTCATGTATACCAAACAATGTGCTCACATGTCCTTGTGTAGATGCTTATAAGTGATAGATAATTTTGGTGTTTTTTTAACTTAGCTAAAAGTAAGGGTTAGACTTTCAAACCCTCTACCTAAAAGTCAGGCTGTGAAAGGTGAAATGAGTGGCGGGTTTCGAATTGGACATCCTGGATCTGGTTTTAACAGGCCTGGTAAGTAACTGTGCTCCCTCCCGAATTCCTCTACTGCTTGTGTTGTTATATGAGGATTTGTTTGTTGACTTCTATGGCTGTGCAGGTAGAGGTTTTAATAGGGGAAGAGCTGCCCCTCGCCGGGAAGGTTTCCATGGTGATAGGGGTTTCAATAATCACACTCCTGTTCGTGGTGGGAGATTTAATTCTGCATACAGTAACAACAGTTTTGAAGCTTCGCCCTCTGATTTCCGAGCCAGGCAGGCTCCTCCTGCCTTTCGAGGTGGGCTTCCTATTGCGATTCAGAAACACAAATTTACTGCTTCAACCTTTTGAGCTCATTTTTGCACTGCTGACTAATATTCGGCTTCGCAGGGGGTTCCTCAGGAAGGCAGCATGATTTGTTTGATAGAGGACAGGGGAGAGGATATCATCATCCACCTAGAGGGCCAACATTTGAGCCCGAGGGTGATTTTGGTAGACCCTTTGGTGAAAACCCATATCTCTATGAAGATGTTCGGCATGGTGCTAAGAGGCCATATTCTCACATGGTTTGTTACAATATTGTATTGCTATGTTAAGTGCTAAGTAATTAATTCTCTGTACCATCTGCACTGAACTTACTTTTTTTATGATAGGAACCCGGTCCTCCTGGATACTTTGAGCATGGTGGTCCTCCTCGTGTGCGCCCTCGCTTTGACCATTACGAGCAGCCACCATTTCCTGGAGGGAACCGTTTTGGTCATTATGACCAGCCACCATTTCCTGGAGGTGACCGCCACAGAGGTTGTAATCCTATGCTGTAACCATTTTGCTATGCCCCTTTGATCTTATTTTGTGATAGTTTCTCATTGTATATTGCCATTGCAGACTCTTTTGGGACGAGGGGTGGTTATTCACGTGATCATCACTATGGCCCTGCTCCTGGTCATGCCCCGCCCCCTGCCCATGCCCCTCCCCCTGCCCCAGCTGTAAGTATAATATACCTTGGTGAAGTTTGGTTATCCCTCTGTCTATTTGTCTAATTTTCTGGCCTTTGCTTTTGTCTACCATGTAATGCAGCAATATGGTAGGGGTGCATTCCAACCACACCATAGAGGCGGGCATTCTGGAGGCGGTTATTACCACCACTAGGTGGTATCACAGTATGTCTCTTGTCAGCTGGTGTGACTTTCTCTTACTGGTCTTGTTTGATATTTGCAATGATCGTGCGGCACTAACATCGGTTTACATGCAGACATCAGGTGGTGCCGTGTGACACTAGTGTTTGGTTTGGTAGTGACTAGTGAGAAACATATTGCCGCTTATTAGCTACTAGTACTCGCAAGTCAGTTGGTTGTTAGTTATCTTTCAAAGTACCGTTCGTTGTCGCAGACCAATAATTAACTGTCCTTGTTAAAGGACATGTTTGGGGTCATGAATCTGTTGTGAGGATATTGGTGGATGATGTTATAGAACTAGAGGCATGACATGGACCGACCTCTCTGTATTTGATTAGATAACATTATGGATTATGGATTTTAGACAGTTTATGTGGCTTTGCGGAGAATTGCCTGAGATTGTTGATGTTGGTCTTGAGGTCAATGGGGATATGAGACTGTTGTTTGGTAAGATATTTGATTCTTGTCTTGGGGATATTTGGTGTACATGTTGTGATTATATAGTGGATGGATGATGCATGCAGTAACTAGCATTCACATGAGGCTGCAGTTTATGGTGTCACAATTGTTGGAGTTGGTCAAGTAGACTTGTTTTGTCGAGGTTCATTGGCTGGCTATTTTAGCACTTGGGTCCAAATTTGGTCATATTTATGAGGTGCTCATTGGGGGACATGATGACAGAATTTCAGCATGGATCAACAAGTTGTTTTGGTGTTGGTTATATAAGAGATTGGTTCTGGTTGGTTCGATTATGAGTTGGATTTTGGGTTGTTGATGGTTGCATACGGAAACTTTTAGGCTTTGGTGTTTCTGGTACGTCAAGGAGTAGGAATCAGTGACTGATTTTGGCCCCTAACTTGATTTCCTTGTCTTGGTAATTTGCTAACGTGCGAAAATTACTGGAGCATCTTCATGAGGCAGGTAAGATGTTCGTCTAGAGGCGGCGTGCTGCATTCTTGGGGCGATGAAGGCATTCTTGGTGTATGCATAGCAGCATTTGAAGATGGATGTTTTGTTTGTACATTTGACCACTCTTGTGTTTTTAGATACATTCCCAGATGTTTTTTTGTTTTTTGAAACTCCGTGCACACATGTTTTGAATGTGATGATAATTATAATTGCTTACTCCCTCTTGATGCGAATAAGTCTGGCATGAAAATTTAGGTCATCGATTTAACTAGTCCAGCATGCATAATTAATATGCCATAAAAATCACTCCCTCCATTTCAAAATAACTATCTCAATTTTGCACTCTTATTTTGGGACGGAGGGAGTATGTTTCAATCTCATTTGATAATGAATCAAGAGACATAATTTTTATGGCTCACAATACATGTTTGGATAGTCAGATCTAGGACCTAAAAAACCATATGACCAAATTATATTTCACACCCAGGGCAGGTATTCGTTGGTTGGAACAAAAGGTGTGGTAGAAACAAGTGCAAAGGTACCGATCTGCATTTCATATTTGAACCAAATACAGCCAGAAAATTTGCATCAGGTGGTTGGAACAAAACGTTTCAAGTCCGCTCAAAGCTCAAATTCAACTCTCAACCATCGAGCGACGCCCGAAAGGGTGATTCTGTAATTGAAATCTAACATTCATCTCTGTGGCATGCACCGGCCAACAACACTCACTGTAATTCATTCTTCTGGTTGATGTACCAAACAAGTCCCAAGTTGACCATCCAATCCTGTATTTAAAGATTGATTGATGATGAATACTACTAATGACCATCATATATCACAAGATAAGATAGACCATGCTCGTCTCTTGATAAACAACAACAACAAGAAGAAAACACACAAGATCTGTATTGTATCGGCCATGCAAATTGGCTGGGTATATCCAAAAATGTTGTTGTTACCTCTTGTTCTTCTGCCAAAAAATCACTCTTCCAGGTCCCCTCCTTACCCAGCCATGTATCTATGTCAATTTCAATTATTAAACATGCAAGACAGACAGAGGTTACGTGTTACCTGCACTGCACTGCCTACTAGGATGATATGATAGTGCTATCATCATCTCAAGACGTTCAGCTCTATCGCACAACAATTTTTCAGTTCCTAGACTGAAAGAAATCCCAATGTCGGCCATCCTCGTGTTTTAACAATTGTACGATACACCTACTGCAGATACTAGTCAATGTCATCTCTTAAAATCTGTCGACAAGAAATGCCTGGCGGTGCAAATTAAATCTTGTACAAGACTGGGCCTTCAGAAACCTTGCATATACCCTATAATGTTAACCTGAATTTTCCAGGTCCTAAACAAACCAACCTTGCATATATCATCATCAGTTTAACATGCAAGACAGAGGTTACGGGTTACCTGCCTACTGTTTCTTCCAGGTCCTACCCAACCCTGTACGATAGTAATTTTCATCATATCACACCTAATAATCCACGTGTTTAACGATTGTACCATACACCTACTGCAGATACTAGTCAATGTCATTTCTTAAAATCTGTCAAGAAGAAATGCCTGGCGCAGTACACAAAATCTGTACTGGCAGTGCAAATTAAATCTTGTACGTACAAGACTAGGCATTCAGAAACCGCTCTACTATAATGTTACCTGAATTTTCCAGGTCCCACCCAACCTTCCATACGTCATCAATTCAGCATGCAAGACAGGTTACGGGTTACCTGCTTACTGTTCTTCCAGGTCGTATCATCAACCATTTTAACATGCAAGACAGAGGTGACGGATTACCTTCCTACTGTTTCTTCCAGGTCCGGTCCGAACCAGCCTTGTATATATCATCAATCATTTTAACATGTATAAGACGGAGATTACGGGTTACCTTCCTACTGTTCTCCCAGGTCGTATCATCAACCATTTTAACATGTAGTATAAGATGGAGGTTACGGGTTACCTTCCTACTGTTCTCCCAGGTCGTATCATCAACCATTTTAACATGTAGTATAAGATGGAGGTTACGGGTTACCTTCCTACTGTTTCTTCCAGGTCCGGTCCGACCCAACCTTGTATATATCATCAATCATTTTAACATGTATAAGATGGAGGTTACCTGTCTAGTGTTTCTTCCAGGTCCTAACCAAACCTTGTATGTCATCAATCAATCAATCATTTTAACATGTAAGACAGACAGAGGTTACGGAATACCTGCCTAGGATAGGATAGGATGATAGTATCATCATACGGCTTTCAGCTCTTATCATATCAAACAACATTTTCTCAGTTCCTAGACTGGAAACACAATCTCAGAGTGCACGTAAGATGTAATAAACACAGAAATATTGCCAAGAAACAGATGGTACCTTCCTCTGTTTTTTATCCTCTCTATAATAAAAGGAAGACCATAGGGGTATGGTTTCAACAAAGAGCTGCTAGAGCAGAGTAAGGTTTAAATTTAATCATGACAACACTCAGACATTGTGACTGAATGAATAAGCAAAGGAGCATAATGGTCTACCTCATGAGTCTCATATAACTTGAAATGATTAATAACCATGCCTGCCTGGAGACCGGGACCTGCTCCTCACCCTCCCCGGGTCTCCTCTTCTTGAAAAATCACCACCGTTCCTATCTCTGGGCCTCGCCCTTTCAGAATCCCTGCGGCTATTATAGGAACCGCCTCTATAGTCTGACCCTCTACCTCCCTGCTCATAGGGCCTCTCTCTGTCACGGCTTCCTCGCTCATAGTAGCGGTCACGGTCATGCTCCCTGGATCTCTCCCTATAGTCGTCGCGGTGGCCTCTGTTATGGTATCCTCTCTCCCGGTTCTGACGCTCCTCTGCTTCCTTCTCCCTTGCAAGCTTCTCCGCTTCTTTCGCAGCCTGAAAAAGCAACTATCATCAGAACTTGGTGTGCGTGATGAAGCAAACAAAAAAGAAAACATTGTTCTGTTTTGGCGCAACCACTAGTTACAACTGACCTTGTATTCGGCGAGGAATTCCCTGACCAGACCATAACCAATGTGCTGTTTGCCGGTGACATGGGACTGCGTCCTCTCAAGGACGTCGTTGGTGACGAGAAAGGAGCCGCACTGCTCGCAGAGCTCCATCTTCTTCTCTTGCGGGACCATGGAGAGCTTGGTCTCTATCTGGTGGGTCAGAGCCGACTTCTCGAGGTTGAGAATGTCCACCTGCAAGCCAGGAACAGAAGCTTTGGTTGAGGCATCATGTAATCATCGCCAATGGCTAGTAATAATCAGTAAGACGATGTTTCGTTCACTGTCCGTGCTAGCCTTGCCAAAGTTGGCCACGCGAATAATTTGGCGTAGATTTTCACTGCCAGCGATTCGGCAACCCGCGGATGTACAAAGGCTGCCAAAAAATTGGCGTGGATCCGACTTTTTGGTGTCTAGTATCGAAAGCACGCCAACGCCAATTAATTAATTGGTAGGGCAGCCCCAGGCTTGAATTCAATCCAAACAGACCCTAAGTAAGATTAGTAAACACAAAGAGAAGGCCAGAGGGTCTGTGCAGTACCTTCCTCATGAGCGCAGTGGCCTCGTCGATCTTGCCGGTGTCGCCGAGCTGCTCAATCTGCTCGAGCAGCTTCTTGATCTTGTCTTCGAGAATGGCGAGCTGCTCGACCTTCTCGGCATGGGCGGCGGGGGGCGGCACCTCCACGACGTCCTGCGCAAGCCTGTCGCGGCCGCGCCTGATCTTCTTATCCAGGTCCTGGACCTGCAGCAGAAAGAAAGAGATATATGTTGGAATCTGGATAGATAATTCAACCACAAAACATATGTAGATGCAAAATCTGTGTGTGCGTGCGGGGGGAAGAGCAAGAGGAAGAGGAAGAAGGAAACAGACCAGCCTCTCGCAGCGGTGGGCGAGGTCAGCCTCGAATTTGGGGAGGACGGCGGCGTAGCGGGGGGAGGACTCGAAGCTGCATACAAACATTCATCGATTTGGTTAGGATTAGGATTTTGTTAGCGGGGGGATGAAGATGAATCGGAAGAAATCTAGATAAAAACCTTTGCTTTAGGGCCGGGTCGTGGATCTTTGGGCATACTCCGAGGTTGCTCTTGGTGTTGATGAAGAGGTCGTGGGGGCAGAAGCGGGCCATGTAGGGGGCGCACACGTCGGGGTCGTCCCACGCCACCTCCCGGTGCTCCTTCTTCTCCTCCTCCGTCAGGTCCCGCGACGACCCCATCAGCGCGTCCAGCAGAGCACGCTGCGCGTCCATCTCTATCGCTTCTCTTCGATTCGATTCGACCACGCCGCGCCGGCCGCTCCAATCCAATCGAGGGATCTCCGGCCACAAACCCTAACCCTCGGCGGCGGCGGCGGCGGCGGTGTGAGATGTCTGGGGAAGGCACGAGAGCCAGAGGAAGAAATACACCAGAGAGAGAGAGAGAGAGAGAGAAAAGTGCAGGCCGGCCATTGGATTTCTTGGATAATTGTTATTTGGGCCCAAATCTCAATGAAATTTCAGGTTCCAAGTCCAATTACCCAATTTGTTGTTGTATTTATTACTCCAACTCTTCTATTATAGGATTTTCATCTGGTTTTAGTTATCTCTATCTACTCCTAATAGACGAGTTGGTGAATAGTCTCCGCGGTTTATTTTCTCTGTATTTTTTTTTCCGTCTCTCCTCCCACCACCCCCTCCCACCCTGGTCCATCGGTTTATTTTTCTCTTCACTCTTTATTACAACCAGCACTTTCCTAACGTATAACAAATCACGGATCTAACTTTCTTAAATTATGCAAATCAATCGATTCCTTTTATTGGTTCAATTTGTCTTACGAAACAAATACAGATTTTCAGAAAACAAATAATACATTTTAATCTAACTTCCTTAACTTATCTAAATCAATCGATTTCTCTTATTAGTGAAATTTGTTTTATGAAACAAATAACAGACACGTCACAACTTTCCTTCCAATAAATAGTTTCTTAACATTTGCAAACTTTCCTAATCAGACACGTCACAACTTTCCTTCCAATAAATAGTTTCTTAACATTTGCAAACTTTCCTAATCAGATACGTCACAAACGGGCAGGTACTGATATCACGTTACCAAACAATAAAACCCCATTTGCATAGAAATCAGTTCAAAAATCCTAACTTTCCTAAATTTTTACATTTTCTTGATAACAACCAATATTTCCTATCTTTTCCACTTGCTGAAGGAAATCACCCCTCCATCGATATTAGCACTTTTTCGGAATGAGATCTCCGGGTTATGATTTTTTTGCGATTCTTTTCAATTGTGACCTCTCCTTCCACTCCGACTCCTTGCATAAACACCTCCACCACAGCCAGGTGACACCACCCCAGACCTCCTGCCTCTCCACACCTTCTCCGCCACCTCCTTCTCGTACTCCATTAACAATCCCTCCACCACATTTGTCCACGGCGGTGTCGAGGGCATGGCGCAGCAGCGTACCAGCGGTAGAGCAGCGCATAGCAGCAGGAAGCAGCACGCAGCAGGCGAGGCGAGCGGCCGACGGTGAAGGGCAGAGATGCGGCCGACGTGGCTGAGGGGGCGGCCGGTAGAAGATGGCCACGACTGGAGGCGACGCGAGGCAAGGGCGCGACAGCGGGGCAAGCGAAGGGATAGGCGGCAGCAGACGGGGCGAGTGCAGCCAGCGAGAGTGTGGCGCGCGGCCAGGGTGTGTGTCGCGCGGGGCACAATGGTGCGGTGGTTGCGGCGAGCGCGACGGCAACGGCGGGCGCGACCGACGCGGTGTAGCACGGGCGTGGGCATGGAAAGGGAGTGGCCCCGCGGGCGCGGAAGAAGAGCGGCAGGCTCGGGCATGGGCGTGCATAGGAGCGGGCATGTGCCACGGGGTCAATCCGAGGAGCTCGGTGGCTACCCCTGCAATGGCCATGGCGGACGGCGGTTCTCGGCCACGGCAAAATACCTAACGAGAGCAAACGCAAGGGGAAACAGGGGAAAGGCAAGAGGAGATCATGGCGGTGTCAATGGCGCCCTAGGGGAAGACATGGGAGCTCGGGCGCGGCGCGGATCGAACGGCAATGTCGCGGTGGCCCAAGGTTGAGGTAGACGGCAACGACGTCGATGCAGGGGTGATGGACATGATCTCGTTGGCGCAGACGAAGTAGCGAAGGCGTTCGGAGCTCCTCGACAAGCTCCTAGCCCGCAGGGAGGGCAGTGGCCGTGTGGACGGGGTTGGTCATGGTGGCCATGGCGTCTGACTTCGTCCAGATCAACGGGATCGAGCGAGCGAGGAGGAGAAGTGGATTCGGGAGGGGGCGTCGAGGAGGAGTGAGGCCATGGGGGCAGGGAAGGCAGGGCGTCACCCTTATCCATTCCCCTTCGATGCCAGCGAGGTGGTCGGGCGGGAGCCCGGCTCTATAGCGACGCGGCTCGGGGAACAGGAGAAGACGACCGCGCGTGGACTCGACAGCTGAGCTGGTTCGGTGGCAAGGCCCGGGGGGCAGGGCGAATCCCCTTTTACATCGTCCTTTTGGTTTTTCAATGTATTCTAATCTGTTTCTCCTTTTTAACACCGTTTTCTATTTATTTTTATCAACTAAATGATCTCTACTCCTAATGTCTCAGTTGGTAGTCTCCGTTCCGGGTTTATTTTCGTCCCACCTCCCCTGGGTTTTTTTCGTCATCCCTCCCACCTCCCAATTTGTTGTAGGTGCTTCTCAAGCTGGAGGACAACATATTAGTCAAGGCATTAGGGATCCTCATTGATGTTTTATCTCTCGTCTGCACTTATTTTGTTTGCTCCAATTCTATATATTCTCACGAGTAGATGAGGTGTAAGCATGTGCAATGTAGTTCCTTTTTCTACATATGGTGATTGATTTCTTCTTTGGTAACCCAACTAACGGATGGTAATCAATCTTCAAATACCAAAACCAAACGTACAAGGCAACAATCAATTCACGTATCACAATCAGATTCTTCTTTAGTACCCAGCTTAACTCACGGATGGTAATCAATCTCCAAACAAAGGAAACAATCACCGTCGTTTACCTCTCGCCAATGTTACATAAAAATAACGCTGAGAATTTAGATGTATTGTTTGTCATGGAGCTGTGGCTGGCCGATTACATGAAATTAATTCCCTCAGTTGTGGTGGCAAATATAATACACATAATCCATATTATTATGCACTAGCGTGTGTGCTTGTGAAATAGATGGATTATGGTCCTGTATCCAATAAGATGGATATGTGTGTGTGTTAGCAAGAGAGAGAGAGGGGGGAGAGAGAGTGAGGAAGAGGGAGGGAGAGTGTGTGTGAGAGAGAGAACTTGATGGTAAAAAAGGTCGTCAATGTCACTTAATATGTATGAGAATATTAAATGTAATATTAACATAATTGATATTGAACTCTTAAAGTTAATGTGGCCCCGTTGCAACGCACGGGCGTTCTTCTAGTCTATATATATAGTATGTATGTATGTATATAACTCCTCTTAGCTTGGTAATAATTCCCCTCTTGCGGCTGCGGCAGCCTGGGCTCTCATCCCCTCCATGCTTCAACAACGAGCCTATGGATCCAACCCCCTTCCGCCTCTCACTCTGGCTAGGAGATGGATTCGGGCGCCTCGTCTCCGGGCCAGTAGTTTAGCTTAGGATTTTTTCCCTCAAAGGTGTGATGCTCGGGTTGGAGATGACGCTTCATCTTCGAGTTGGTCTTTCAAACTTCAATCTTGAGTTTGTTCACCGGGGCGGAATCAACAAAGCTTCGACGTAGATTCGTGTCATCTCCTTCAGGAAGCGAGAGTGTCGTATGGGTGCAACGGAGAGATTTGATGGTAAGCAAAACTTACCGGTTGTCATAAACAAGGCCAGGTCAGCTTCAATAAAAGGTGCGGCAACAATGGCTCGTCCTAACGACGAGAGAGAGAGAGATTGTTGGTGGCCCATGTACTGAATGTACTTTTTAGAGTTAATTACACACGGGGTACCAAAACTTGTGTGGCGGTACTAAAATCATACCTAAACTAAAAAAACCCATAAAAGTGGTACATTATTTTTAATAAGGACTCAATAAGGTCCAAATCATATCCAAAGTAGCCACACGCCACGTATGCCGGGAAAAGCCTCCTAAGATATATGCTAATTAACCCATGTGTTTTTATGCGGAAAGCCCCCTAAGATATATGCTAATTAACCCATGTCACTCCTCTCTATTTTATCCCAGTTCGCAAATCCCCTTCTCCAAATCCCTAGCCCAACTCCCGATGGCACACCAACTTCTCATGTGCACACCATGGAGGGAGGGGAGAGGATGGGGCGCTCTACTGGGTCATCGTCAATGGCAAGCTCTCATTGTGCACCTATGAGTGGCGAGATCCGTGACAGGAATGGCGGCGTCAACCAAGCCAGCGGCACCGATGGTGACATGGCTAGCAAATGGAGAGTGACCTCAACGCTTCATTTTGAGCCTTTTCGCTTTTGCTGATGCCAGTCACCAAATGTAAGCGGGTGAAAATGGGTCATGTGAAATTGCCCAAGATGATAGCTAGGGTAGAATCGTGTGGGTGCGAAATGAAGCCGGTTCTTAGAATGTGCAATGAAGGCTTTGATGCAGACCAACGATTTCAGAGTTGTCCATATGAGGTACTAAATTAGGTTTTTTTGGTTTCACTAAATTTTGCATTGTCTAAAATTTTGACTGAATGTGCTTTTGCCATTTAAAATTATAGGGATTTCACTCCTGTGGGTACTTGAGGTGTATCGATCAAGAGTGACTGGGAAAAGCAAGGCTTGTGATTCACAAGCCTGCAGATGACAACAAGAAGCTGCAAAAGGCTCTATTTTAGAAGGATCGGGATATTGTAGGATGAAGCAAGAGAGGAATCAACAGAATGAGTAGAGCAACAGAAGGGGGAAAATATATTTATTTGTAATATATTGTGGTGTATGCAAGTGTTGTCCATGACAGACCAGGTCCACTCCGAGTAAAATATGTAGGAGCTCTCCCAGGGCCGCATTCCCTGGGAACTTAGTATCTCTAAGTGACGTATGCATATAACTCCTCTTTTCCCTCTTGCGACTGCGATGACCACAACACTCATCCCCGCGTGCCACTCGGACTGGGAGAGGGATCCAGGTGCCTCGTCACCGGTCAGTAGTCTAGGTTAGGAGAGTGTGTCTACATACCCTCGTATACCAAAAGTGTAAGCGTTTAGTAACGCGGTTGATGTAGTCGAACGTCTTCGCGGTCCAACCGATACTAGCACCGAACGTACGACACCTCCGCGTTCAGCAGGATGACGTCCCTCGAGCTCTTGATCCAATTAAGGACGAGGGAGAGTTTCGTCAGCACGATGGCGTGTTGACGGTGATGATGAAGTTACCAGTGCAAGGCTTTGCCTAAGCACTACAACGATATGACCGAGGTGTGTAACTGTGGAGGGGGCACCGCACACGGCTAAGAGAAGACTTGGTGTGCCTTTGGGGTGCCCCCTCCCACGTATATAAAGAAAGGGGAAGAGGAGGCCGGCCCAAGGGGGGCGCGCCATAGGGGGGGAGTCCTACTTGGACTCCAGGTCCAAGTAGGATTCGCCCCCCCCCTTTCCTATTCCAACTGGAGAAGGAGGGAAGGAGGAAGAGGGGAGAAGGAAAGAGGGGGGCGCCGCCCCCTCCTAGTCCAATTCGGACCAGTCATGAGGAGGGGCGTGCGGCCACCCCTTGAGGCCCTTATCTCCTTTCCCTAAAGCCCATTAAGGCCCACTACTTCCCCGGGGGGTTCCGGTAACCTCCCGGTGCTCCGGAAAATACCCGAAACACTTCGAACCATTCCAGTGTCCGAATATAACCTTCCAATATATTGATCTTTACCTCTCGACCAATTCGAGACTCCTCGTCATGTCCGTGATCTCATCCGGGACTCTGAGCAAACTTCGGTCATCAAATCACATAACTCATAATACAAATCGTCCTTGAACGTTAAGCGTGCGGACCCTACGGGTTTGAGAATTATGTAGACATGACCGAGACACATCTCCGGTCAATAACCAATAGCAGAACCTGAATGCTCATATTGGCTCCTACATATTCTACGAAGATTTTTATCGGTCAAATCACATAACAACATACGTTGTTCCCTTTGTCATTGGTATGTTACTTGCCCGAGATTTGATCGTCGTATCATCATACCTAGTTCAATCTCGTCATCGGCAAGTCTCTTTACTTGTTCCGTAATGCATCATCCTGTAACTAACTCATTAGTCACATTGTTTGCAAGGCTTATAGTGATGTGCATTACCGAGAGGGCCCAGAGATACCTCTTCGATACATGGAGTGACAAATCCTAATCTCGATCTATGCCAACTCAACAAACACCATCGGAGACACCTGTAGAGCATCTTTATAATCACCCAGTTACGTTGTGACGTTTGATAGCACACAAGGTGTCCCTCCGATATTCGGGAGTTGCATAATCTCATAGTCAAAGGAACATGTATAAGTCATGGAGAAAGCAATAACAATAAAACTAAACGATCATTATGCTAAGCTAATGGATGGGTCTTGTCTATCACATCATTCTCTAATGATGTGATCCCGTTCATCAAATGACAACACATGTCTATGGTTAGGAAACTTAACCATCTTTGATTAATGAGCTAGTCTAGTAGAGGAATACTAGGGACACTTTGTTTGTCTATGTATTCACACATCTACTAAGTTTCCGGTTAATACAATTCTAGCATGAATAATAAATATTTATCATGATATAAGGAAATATAAATAACAACTCTATTATTGCCTCTAGGGCATATTTCCTTCAGTCTCCCACTTGCACTAGAGTCAATAATCTTGATTACATAGTAATGATTCTAACACCCATGGAGTTTTGGTGCCGATCATGTTTTACTCGTGAGAGAGGCTTAGTCAATGGGTCTACAACATTCAGATCCGTATGTATCTTGCAAATCTCTATGTCTCCCTCCTTGACTTGATTGCGGATGAAATTGAAGCGTCTCTTGATGTGTTTGGTTCTCTTGTGAAATCTGGATTCCTTCGCCAAGGCAATTGCTCCAGTATTGTCACAAAAGATTTCCATTGGACCCGATGCACTAGGTATTACACCTAGATCGGATATGAACTCCTTCATCCAGACTCCTTCATTTGCTGCTTTCGAAGCAGCTATGTACTCCGCTTCACACGTAGATCCTGCCACGATGCTCTGCTTGGAACTGCACCAACTGACAGCTCCACCATTCAATATAAATATGTATCCGGTTTGTGACTTAGAGTCATCCGGATTAGTGTCAAAGCTTGCATCGACGTAACCATTTACGACAAGCTCTTTGTCACCTCCATAAACGGGAAACATATCCTTAGTCCTTTTTAGGTATTTCAGGATGTTCTTGACCGCTGTCCAGTGATCCACTCATGGATTACTTTGGTATGTCCCTGCTAAACTTATAGCAAGGCACACATAAGGTCTGGTACACAACATTGCATACATGATAGAACCTATGGCTGAGGCATAGGGAATGACTTTCATTTTCTCTCTATCTTCTGCAGTGGTCGGGCATTGAGTCTGACTCAACTTCACACCTTGTAACATAGGCAATAACCCTTTCTTTGACTAATCCATTTTGAACTTCTTCAAAACTTTATCAAGGTATGTGCTTTGTGAAAGTCCAATTAAGCGTCTTGATCTATCTCTATAGATCTTGATGCCCAATATATAAGCAGCTTCACCGAGGTCTTTCATTGAAAAATTCTTATTCAAGTATCCTTTTATGCTATCCAGAAATTCTGTATTATCTCCAATCAACAATATGTCATCCACATATAATACTAGAAATGCTACGGAGCTCCCACTCACTTTCTTGTAAATACAGGCTTCTCCAAAAGTCTGTATAAAACCATATGCTTTGATCACACTATCAAAGCGTATATTCCAACCCCGAGAGGCTTGCACCAGTCCATAAATGAATCGCTGGAGCTTGCACACTTTGTTAGCACCTTTTGGATCGACAAAACCTTCTAGTTGCATCATATACAACTCTTCTTTAAGATATCCATTAAGGAATGCAGTTTTGACATCCATTTGCCAAATTTCATAATCATAAGATGCGGCAATTGCTAACATGATTCAGACAGACTTAAGCATCGCTACGGGTGAGAAGGTCTCATCGTAGTCAACTCCTTGAACTTGTCAAAAACCTTTCACAACAAGTCGAGCTTTGTAGACAGTAACATTACCGTCAGCGTCAGTCTTCTTCTTAAAGATCCATTTATTCTCTATTGCTTGCCGATCATCGGGAAAGTCAACCAAAGCCCATACTTTGTTCTCATACATGGATCCCATCTCAGATTTCATGGCCTCAAGCCATTTTATGGAATCTGGGCTCATCATCTCTTCCTCATAGTTCGTAGGTTCGTCATGGCCAAGTAACATGACCTCCAGAACAGGATTACCGTACCACTCTGGTGCGGACCTTATTCTGGTTGACCTACGACGTTCGGTAGTAACTTGATCAGAAGTTTCATGATCATCATCATTAGCTTCCTCACTGATTGGTGTAGGAATCACTGGAACTGATTTATGTGATGAACTACTTTCCAATAAGGGAGAAGGTACAATTACCTCATCAAGTTCTACTTTCCTCCCACTCACTTCTTTCGAGAGAAACTCCTTCTCTAGAAAGGATCCATTCTTAGCAACGAATATCCTGCCTTTGGATCTGTGATAGAAGGTGTACCTGCTACCTCTGGAGCATGCGTTGGTTTTCCCTTGAAGAGGAAAGGGTGATGCAGCACAGTAGCATAAGTATTTCCCTCAGTTTTTGAGAACCAAGGTATCAATCCAGTAGGAGGTAACACACAAGTCACCTAGTACCTGCACAAACAAACAAGAACCTCGCAACCAACGCGATAAAGGGGCTGTCAATCCCTTCATGGTCACTTACGAAAGTGAGATCTGATAGAGATAATAAGATAAATATTTTTTGGTATTTTTATGATATACATTGGAAAATAAAGATTGCAAAATAAATGGTAATAGAAATAGTAAATTGATATGAAAATAATATGATGGAAGATAGACCCGGGGCCATAGGTTTCACTAGTGGCTTCTCTCAAGATAGCATAATCTACGGTGGGTGAACAAATTACTGTCGAGCAATTGATAAAAAAATGAATACTTATGAGAATATCTAGGCATGATCATGTATATAGGCATCACGTCCGCGACAAGTAGACCGAAACGATTCTGCATCTACTACTATTACTCCACACATCGACCGCTATCCAGCATGCATCTAGAGTATTAAGTTCATAAGAACAGAGTAACGCATTAGGCAAGATGGCATGATGTAGAGGGATAAACTCAAGCAATATGATATAAACCCCATCTTTTTATCCTTGATGGCAACAATACAATACGTGCCTTGCTGCCGGGGTACTGACCCACGAGCACCTATGGGACCGGCGGACCGAGTCCCTTTCGGTTCGATGGGGGCGAGGGTCGCACGAAGAGCGGATCGAGGCGAAGCACACGAGCAGTTTACCCAGGTTCGGGCCGCACGGATGCGTAAAACCCTACTCCTGCTTTGTGGTTTGTATTGAGTTCTTGCTTGGAAGCGCGGAGTGCTACAGTACACCCCAGCAGCTAACAAGACCGAGCGTGAGTGTTCTCTTTCTCTCCTCCTTTCCCCCCTCTACGTTGCGCATGGGCCTCCTTTTATATGCTCAAGGGGTCACCGACAGGTGGCAGCGTAGACAAGGGTAAAAATGGAAAGGTGCTGCGGTTGGTACAGCTACCTGCTACAGTGCATCATACCTAACCCTGACGGCAGGGGACCAGGGCATTAAATGCCCGTCTGTGTCTCCTAAATAGTGCAAAAGGGACCGTCAGGGACGCCACCGCCCGCCACGATGGCAATCTTGTCAGCGCCGCTTGCCACCATGCACCGCTGGCTGCACAGCCTCCCGCCACGTATGCTTGGAAGGGTCCCAGAGCGACACGTTGGTGGATGTGCTGGAGCACGGACACAGAGTGGTGGCTTGCCGCGGCAAGCGCCTTGCCGCGGTCGTTGTCTTGTCGCGTCCGGGAGCTTGTCGCTCACCGGGCCTTGCCGGGACGCGTGGCGCGTCGCGGCAAGTTCCTTGAGATGCCTTGGTTGGCCTTCCCGGCAAGCTCCTCTTGCCGGGGTCTTGTCTCCTTGGCTTGGATATGCCTTGGTTTGGATACTTTGTCCTTGAATGGCTCCAAAGGAACCACGGAGGACCTTGCCGGTCACCCGGCAAGCCTTGCCGCGGGATGCTGCGACTGCCCGTGCACAAGTTCGGGATACTAGGGTACCCCTACTCTAGTACACCGACAGGAGCCCCCGGGCCTGGGCCATACACGGTGCCAAGCGCTGTTGGGCCAGGCCCAAAACAGGGCACGGGCACGCGCGGCCTGGGTTACGCCGTATCTCTCTCCGTATCCACCGCGCCCTCCCCGAACAGCATGCATTGAATGCGGCATTGTGGGAGAGATCGTGGGTGGTTTCTTTATTCGGAAATGCGGAACGTCCGCCCCCTCCTTCCTTATAAGCAGGGGAAATAGGGGCAGTTCGCCCATTCGCCAGTTGCTACTCCAATCTTGGAAGCCTCCGCCGCTCCCTCGTCTTCCCAAAGCTGAAAGAGAGCAGCGCCCCGCCTCCCATCGCCACCAGCACCACCAACGCCGTCGACCTCCTCCACCACTTCCGCCATGGCTCCGAGAGCCGACAAGGGGAAGGTTGTGAAGTCGACCGAGGCGCAGCGGCTTGCGGCGCTGCGAAAGGAGCGGGCAATCTTCCCCCCAAGCTTTCCGCGAGGGAGCTGAGGGAGGATTACTATCTCTTCTGGTCGACAGAGACGCGAGCGCATCCGCGCACGAAGGTACTTCCAGCCGCCGCTTGGAAAATGGCTCCAAACGGATATCCTTTCTTCGCCTTGTTCTTCTACTGCGGGCTCTGCCCGCCCTTCTCTGAGTTTTTCTGCGATATCATGAACACCTACAGATTCCACCTCCTTGACTTCACCCCCAATGCCATTCTGACCATGGCAGTTTTCGCATATCTCTGCGAAAACTTTGTCGGAGTCCATCCCAATGTAGCCCTTTTTCGCCACTTCTTTATGCCCCGAGTAGAGAGAGGAGAGCCTTTATCCGGCGGAATCGCCTGGATCTCGAGGGCCGGCAAGAAGGACACTTATCTGGAGGAGAGTTCCGCGTCAAGTGGGAGGAATGGAGAGCAGACTGGTGCTGGATTGTCGAGGAGAACCCGCAGCCGTTTACCGCCCGGCGCCAAGCCCCAGTAGCACGCGGCAGCGATTGGAGTGACGTGGCCCCGGAAGATGATAGGCTTAAGATTGCCGTCACCCGGATCCTACGCCTCAGGCTTGCCGGGCTCACTGTAGGCGCTGTTGGCGCAGATTTTCTTCGCCGCCGCATCGCCCCCCTACAGGAACGGGGGAGACCCACCTGGGAATTCAAGAATGCGGCGGATATCATGAGGCTGCGTCCGGGCCTCAACTTCAACTTCACTGTTCTGGAGCTCAACGCGATGCTCCAGGAGCTGTTCAAGTACGACCCTCAACATCCCGAAGTGTTCAGGTTGCCAAAGGGTGTTGTTCCGCCGTGCAACAACTCCGCGCTCGACCGCATCCGTGCAATGATGCCGCTGTGCGATTCGCATGGAATTGCCCCAACTTGGCAAGAGCCTGCAGACGACGTCGTGCAGCAGTTCTTTGACGGCTCGGTAGAAGTGCCGGTCCGCCCCGACGAAAAGGATAGCCTCACCCGCGACACCACCGATGCGGAGATGACACGCATCGCCACTAGGCTGGAAGAGGCGGCGGCAGCCGCATCCGCGGGCAAATTTGGATTCATCGTGGAGGAGGCAGACGCAGCAGAGGTGGCAAGCCATGCCGAGCGAGGGGAGCCCGCCGACGAGAAAGAGCTTGCCGGGCATGACGTCGAGTCGAGCGAGCCCGCCAAGGATATGAGCGGCTCGCTGGAGATCAACTCCTCTTCCTCCTCATCTTCAGGCAGCTCGCCGCAAGCAAAGCCTCCATCCCCACCAAGAAGGCGTCTCCGCAAGGCCGGGGGCGTAGCGGGGCGGCAGGTGAGTGAACAGTCGCCGCGCCGCGTGACGCGCTCCACCGCGGCAAGCACTGTTGCTGCGGGAGCACCTCATGCTGCTGCGGCAACTGGAGCGGGGTCGTCTCAGGCCACCGCCACTGTTCCCGCCAAGCGGCCAAGGGAAACTACTCCTCCGCCTCCTCGCGCTGGACGTGGGCCGGACTTCGACTTCTCCGCGTTCAGCTCCAACGAGGAAGAAGAAGAGTAAGATTCTCTTGTTGTACTTGTAGTTCTTCAATTCTTGCTGTTTTGTCTTGTATCTCATTTGCTTTACTCTGAACTTATTCCTTTTCAGGACTCTGGCCCAGAGAGCAGCGAAGAAAGCCAAGGTCCCGGTGATTGTCATCGAGGACGAACCCACCGCGACAGCAGGGGGTGCGCCCGAGACAACCTTGCCGGACCCGGCAACTGTTCCCCAGAGCAGCCCCCAGCGTAAGTATATGGTTTGCTTTCCGCTGTTAGGCGTGCATGGATACTCTTTCTTTGCTGACATCTGACTGTTGATTTGTGTAGGCGCAGAGCAGCCCCACCAGGAGCGTCCGGAGACTGCCCCCGAAGTGCCAAGGGAGAGTCCTCCGGCAAGGGGGAGTTCTCCGGCAAGGGACAGCACCAGCGTCCCCCCGGCGGCGGAGACTACGACTGCCGAACCCAGTACAGGTAATCTTCTCTTCAAAGCTTCCCTTGGGTTCTTCTTCTTCTTGGGTATTTGCTTGACTTTTCTCACTTTTCCGGCAATCAGACCCATCTGCTGCGGAGCTGATGGAGACCGAGGTTGCTGCCGACGACGTCGCTGCCACTGAAGAAGCAGCCGGCGCTGATGATCCCGCCAGCGACGAGGCTGCCAAAGCTGCCACCGCAGCAGCTGGCGAGGGGTCTGGCGATCATACTGACGGCCCTGGGGCCGCAGGAGCGCCAGGCGCTACGTCGACCGCCGACCCGTCCGCCGCTGCCGCAGCGCCAGGCTCTGAAGAGCCCCAGCCAGGCGTCTACTTGAAGGCCGGCGATGGCGTCTTCATCAACCTCCCCTGGGCGTCAAGCTCCAGGGCGCCGGTCGAGGGAGAGAGCTTCGATGGAGAGGTGCTTGCCTCCGCTGGGCTGACGCTAGTTGATGCGCCGAGCAGCAGCAGCGGCGAGCCTGAGGAGGAGCGGCTACTGCGGAAGCTGTTGTCGCTCTATCGCGCGCGGCAAGCCAAGCTGGAATCCCGTGAGGCGCTTGTCGCGAAGGTGGGAGCGGACATCGAGAAGCGCGCGGAGGAGCTCCGGGGTCTCAACCAGCAAGCTCTCCGGTCCCTGGCAGAGGAGCGGGAGCAACTCGCCGAAGAGCAGAAGGCCTTCTTCCTCGAGAAGGCTGAAGTTGAAGAGCAACAGCGGCTTGCCGCTGAGAAGCTATTTGCGCAGGAGGGCGAGCTGGCGCAGCAGAAAGTTAACCTCGACAACCACGAGGAGGAGCTTGCCGCGCGTGAGCAAGAAATCGGCGGAGCCCTTAAGCAAGCAGAGGATGCTACCACAGTTGCCGAGGCCGCCAAGAAGGAGCTGGAGACGAAGGTGGCGCAGCTGGAGGCCGATCTCAAGGCGAGTGGTGAAGAGCTTGCCGCACTCAAGCTTGAGCGGGAGAAGGACGCCCACAGCAACTCAGAGCTGCAGGCTCGTCTCGCCGAGAGGGGCAAAGAGCTTAGCGCCGCCAAGGACTCCAACGCAGATCTTGAGTTGAAGCTGAACACTTTGACCAAGACGCTGGAGAAAGTGGAGCACTGGATGGAGGGTCTCGTGAATGCTGCCGCAGATATCGACAGGGAGCTGGCGTAGCTGGAGGTGGAGGGTCTCGGGTATCCCTCTGATGAGAACCTCCAACCCAGCGCCAAGCTCACCTTGTTCTTTAAAGGCGTGGCGACGGCCCTCCAGCGGCTCCGGGAGAAGATCCCAAAGCAGCTGGCCGACGAGTCGCGCAAGATCTGCGCGGGAGCTCTTCAAAAGGTGTTGGTGAAGGTGGCCTTCCGCAACTCGGGCCTCAACCTCACCAACGTCCTCAAGACCCTGCCGCCGGATGCTGATCTGGAGGCGCTCAAGACCCTTGTCGCACCCATTGTGGACAAGGTGAGCGGGATCAAGAGGATTGAGGGCGATCGCGTAGACTAGGCCGCCCGTTTTCTTCTTTTCTTGTCGCTGTTTTCTGTTGTTTGCTTCCCGGTAAGGCGAAACTTTCTTGAACGACGCCTGGTCCATACCATTATCTTCTCCTTTCCCCCTCGGCAAACTTGTGGGCGAGGGAACCTTCCTTTCCTTGAGAAAAAAGAAAGAGGAGAAAATAAAGATATGGAGCCTTACGACTCGTTATTGCTTACCGGGGAGTAGGTGCTGCACAAAGTGTCAGATCACATATGCACAAAATAGAAAGCATGAAATTGACAAGATGTGCGGAGCATATGAGCTTTACTTATGCACGGGGTCTGCGCCCGACTTTGTACAAAGGACTACATGCAACAGCGGCAAGACTTGTACAAAAGGTGGTTGCCGGAACGGGTTCCGGCAACCGCGCCTTACGGGTAAAACTTACGAAGATGCTCAATGTTCCAGGAGTTGCTCACCGGAATGGCATCTTCGGTCTCAAGGCGGACAACGCTAGGCCTAGTGACTCGTTTCACCCGGTAAGGGCCTTCCCACTTCGGCGTCAACTTGTTGGTATTCTTGGCGGACTGAACACGCCGAAGAACAAGGTCGCCTTCCTCGAGACTTCTGGCATTAACTTTGCGGCTATGGTAGCAGCGCAAAGCTTGCTGGTAGCGAGCAGCTCGCACAGTAGCCTGAAGACGGTCTTCCTCAAGGAGCAGCATGTCATCTTGTCGTAGCCGCTCTTGCTCAAGCTCATCATAAGCGAGCACTCAAGGTGACCCGTATACGAGTTCCGTGGGGAGTACTGCCTCTGCTCCATAGACTAGAGCGAAAGGTGTCTGGCCAGTGGCTCGATTTGGCGTCGTCCTGATCGACCAAAGAACCACCGGCAGCTCCTCGATCCAGTTTCTTCCGCACTTGTGCAGCTTGTCGAAAGTCCTGGTCTTGAGCCCACGCAGCACTTCAGCATTTGCCCTCTCCGCTTGACCGTTGCTTCTCGGGTGAGCAACAGAAGCGAAGCAGACCTTGGCGCCAAGATCTTGGACGTACTGCATGAAGGTGCGGCTCGTGAATTGCGTACCGTTGTCGGTGATTATCCTGTTAGGGATCCCGAAGCGGCAAACAATCGACCTGAAGAACTTGACTGCTGACTGTGCTGTCACCTTCCTCACTGCTTCCACTTCCGGCCACTTTGTGAACTTGTCGATTGCAACGTACAAGTACTCAAAGCCCCTGATTGCTCGGGGAAAGGGGCCGAGGATGTCGAGTCCCCAGACCAAAAATGGCCAGGATAAAGGGATCGTCTGGAGAGCTTGAGTTGGTTGGTGTATCTGCTTGGAATGGAACTGGCACGCTTCACACTTGGTTACTTGTGCAGTTGCATCCTGGAGGGCTGTCGGCCAAAAGAAACCTTGCCGGAATGCTTTGCCGGCAAGTGCTCTTGCGCCAATGTGGTGACCACATATGCCTCCATGTATCTCTGCCAACATCTTTTGTCCGTCTTCCCGGTGAATACACTTCAATTTCACACCGTTGAGTCTTCTTCTGTACAGTGTCTTGTCGACAAAATGGTACATACTTGATTGCCGGGCTACTCTTTCCGCTTCTTCTTGCTCTTCGGGAAGTTCTCCTGTCTGAAGGAAACGGACAATCTGCTGTGCCCATGGTGGAGCTTGTGGCTCGACAACAAGGACTAAAGGCAAATTTGCTGCTGCGGGAACATCCGCTTCTACGGCGAGAACCTGCGGCTCTGCCGGAGCTTGACGTTCCCCGGCAAGCTTGCCGGAGCAAAACTTGTCAGGAGTTTGTGCTTCAACGGAACAAACCCTAGGGCTTGCCGGAGCAGGCTGCTCCTCAGCGCTCTTGGCGTTGATCTTGGGGACCTTCTTGGCGGCGGCTTCGGGAAGCTCTGCCGGAAAATAGTCACCAAAAATCAACTTCCTCTTCTTGCTCTGTCCAGTTGATGGTGTTACAGACGGTTGAGTCAGCTTGAGCACAAAGATCCCTGGTTCCACAGGTAACTTAAGTGTTGCGTACTTTGATAGGCCATCGGCAATGTCGTTCTGAGCTCTTGGAACATGCTCCATCTGTAGGCCGTCAAAGTGCTCTTCTAGCTTTCTCACTTCGTCGACGTAGGCTTCCATCAACGGACTCTGATAGCTCTTGTTCACTTGGCGGACGACAAGCTGCGAGTCACCCCTGACAATGAGCTTCTTGATCCCAAGGTCTGCCGCGATCCTGAGACCGGCAAGCAAGCCTTCATACTCTGCAGTGTTGTTTGTTGCTTGCTCCTTGGGAAAGTGCATCTGGACTACGTACTTGAGGTGCTCTCCGGTGGGTGCGACAAGTAGCACGCCAGCGCCGGCGCCTTGCAGCGAAAAGGCACCATCAAAGTACATCAGCCACTCTTTGCTTGCTTCCTTGACGGGGATGCTCGTTTCTGGAATTTCTTCATCTGGTGTTGGCGTCCATTCTGCTATGAATTCTGCCAATGCTCTGCTTTGGATAGTTGAAGTACTCTCAAACTTGAGGCCAAAGCTTGACAGTTCCAGTGCCCACTCAACAATCCTGCCTGTCGCTTCTGGATTCTGTAGTATCCTTTTCAGCGGAAAACGAGTGACAACTGTGATCTCATGTGCTTGGAAGTAATGGCGCAGCTTTCTCGAGGCCATGAGAAGGCCGAAAAGCAATTTCTGCACGCCAGAGTACCTTGACCTAGCCCCCTGCAGAAGGGAACTGACAAAGTAAACTGGACGCTGTACCATTCTCTTCTGTATCTCCTCGCGCGTCTGCGCAGATCCATCCTTGTCGGGACCAGAGCTTGTCGGGGAAGCCCCCTGCTTGTCGTTGGATGCGCCTGCCGTGGTTGCTGGCTCGTCATCTGCCTCCCTCTCTGCTACTAACACAGCACTAACCACTTGATTGGTTGCCGCTATATACAGCAGCAACTTCTCTTGTGGCTTAGGTGCGATAAGTATTGGAGCGGAGGACATGTATCTCTTCAAGTCTTGCAGTGCAGCCTCCGCTTCCGGAGTCCATTTCATTGGACCTGCCTTTTTCAATATTTTGAAAAACGGCAGGGCGCGCTCAGCAGACCTAGAGATAAACCTGCTGAGAGCAGCCACGCAACCGGCAAGTCTTTGTACATCCTTGACGCGCTTTGGTGCTTCAATCTGCTCAATGGCCTTGATCTTGTCGGGATTGGCTTCGATTCCCCGCTGAGACACGAAGAACCCGAGAAGCTTGCCGGAGGGGACTCCAAACACACACTTCTCGGGGTTGAGCTTGAGGCTGATCCTGCGCAGATTTGCAAAGGTCTCGTCTAAATCTTGAATCAGAGTTGCCTTGTCCTTGCTCTTGACCACTATGTCATCCATGTAGGCTTCCACATTTCTGTGCATTTGTGGCTCCAGAGCGACATGGACTACCCTTGCAAATGTTGAACCAGCATTCTTTAAACCGAAAGGCATCCGTATGAAACAGTACGTGCCACATGGAGTGATGAATGCGGTCTTCTCCTCATCCTCTTCTGCCATGAAGATCTGATGGTATCCTGAGTATGTGTCAAGAAATGAAAGCAAGTCACATTCGGCCGTGGAGTCAACAATCTGGTCAATGCGCGGCAAAGGAAATGGGTCTTTGGGACAATCTTTGTTAACATCGGTAAAGTCGATACAAAGTCTCCATTTCCCGTTCGCCTTGCGCACGACTATAGGATTAGCCAACCACGTAGGATGGAGCACTCCTCTGACAAGGCCTGCTGCTTCCAACTTCTTGATCTCTTCTGCGATGAATTCTTGGCGCTCCACTGCTTGCTTCCTGACCTTCTGCTTGACGGGCCGCGCATGAGGACAAACGACAAGATGGTGCTCAATTACTTTCCTGGGAACACCGGGGATGTCAGACGGTTGCCACGCAAACACGTCGACGTTCGCCCGCAGGAAAGCAATGAGCGCGCTTTCCTATTTAGGGTCGAGAGTGGCACTGATGGTGAAATACCACCAGTGCCGTCCTCCTTGGCGGACACCTTCTTGGTTTCTGGCGGAGCTGCCATTGTCTTCTTACACTTGCCGCTGGAGCTCGATGGTGCGTCCTCGACGGCAGCGCAGCACTCCGAAGAGGTGCGCTTGCCGGAGTGGGCATCAGAACTCTTGCCGGACTTGGTCTTCTTCCCCCCGGGAGCTTCAACGGCAGGTGAATTGCGATCTGTTGCTGCTGCCGCTTCCCGGTAGATCTTGTCGGCGCAGATAAGAGCATCCTTCTTGTCGCCAGGGACAGAGATGACGCTTATCGGGCCTGGCATCTTCAGCATGTTGTATGCGTAGTGAGAGGCTGCCATGAACTTGGCGAGTGCTGGACGACCGAGTATTCCATTGTAAGGCAATGGAAAATCGGCAACGTCAAAAGTGACCCTCTCAGTCCTGAAGTTCAACTTGCTGCCAAATGTTACTGGCAACGTGACCTTCCCCTTCGGCTTGCTCCTTCCCGGGTTGATTTCTTGGAATGTGCCGGTCTCTTCAAGCTCGCTGTCAGGGATCTGGAGTTTGTGGAGTACAGTGGAGGAGATCAGGTTCAAGCCGGCCCCGCCGTCAACTAGCATCTTAGTGACCTTGAGGTTGCGGATAGTTGGTGAAACCAACATCGGCAAGCACCCGACCGCAGTTGTGCGATCAGGGTGGTCCTCAATATCAAAGATGATAGGCGTGCTGGACCATTTCAGAAGCTTGCGTGACTCAACAGGTGGTTCCGCCGCATTGACTTCCCGCACCCACTGCTTGAGTTGGCGGTGCGAAGTATGCAGAGAAGCACCGCCGTCAACGCACAAGACCTCTGTGGCTTTTTGGAACTCCTGCTCACTGGTCTCGACATCATCCGTGTCTTCGTCGTCGTCGTCATCTTCATCCTTGTCGCGGCCGCGGGGAGGTCTGTCTCCTTGCCGCTGCTTGGCCTTGCCGCGGCGTCCTCCCCGGCCGGTACGCTTCTTGCCGGATTCTCCAGCGCCTCCTTGGGCCCTCTCCTTGTCGCGTCGCTCGTATTCAGCCTTTTGCTGCTGGACAAGCTGCTCGACCTTCTTGCAGCTCTGGAGGTCATGGCCCTTGGTGTGGTGGATCTTGCAGTACTGCTTGTCGGTGCCGTCCTGCTTGTCGGCGACCGCCATAGCCTGGCAGTTGGTGCATGCGGCAATCTCCTTGCTGGAGCTACCAGCTTTGGCTTTCTTGGCGTCACCTTCGTTGCCGGACTGCTCAACGACTAGCACATCTTTGCCTTTCTTCTTCCTGTTGTTCCGCCGCCGGTTTTTCTTTGCCGGGGCAGCATCCTCGCTGTCAGATCCTCCTGCTCCTGTATTCTCTCCGGGGAGTTTCCTCCCTTCTTCAGCGCGTGCACACTTGTCGGCCAGGGCATACAGCTCATTGACGTCTCTGATCTTGCACATCGCCATCTCCTCCCGCATCCTGCGGTTACGCACGTTCTGATGGAACGCGCTGATGACCGCGGCAGGGTGGACATCTGGGATGTTGTGCTGTACATGGCTAAATCTCTGAATGTACTTGCGCAAGGGCTCTCCTTCCTTCTGGGCGAGCAGATGAAGGTCACTCTCTTGGCCATGAGGTTTGTGGCCGCCTGTAAAGGCGCCAACAAACTGATGGCATAGGTCTGCCCAGGAGGATATGGAGTTGTCCGGCAAGTGCATGAGCCAGGACCTGACGTTGGGCTTGAGCACCAGCGGGAAGTAGTTGGCAAGGATCTTGTCGTCCCGCCCCCCCGGCAGCCTGCACCGCGATGGTGTAGATGCTGAGGAACTCCGACGGATGCGACTCGCCGTCGTACTTCTCTGGTACGTCTGGCTTGAAATTCTTCGTGCTGGGCCACTGGACTTGCCGCAGCTCACGAGTAAACGCAGGGCAACCTACCGTGTACGGCAAGCCGCCTGGTTCCCCTGGCGCATGCATGTCGACAGAGGGCCCAGCGCGCTGGTTCGATTGACGTCGCGCTTCTCTTTGGCGCTCGATGCGAGTATGAGCGTCTTCTTGCTGTCGTTCGTGAAGAACTTGGCGTTGATCGCGACGAGCTCGTGGATCTGATGACGCGGTGGAGTCGCTATCGAGGTGGATCCGGCGAGTCGGCGATCTTGGCCTTCGGGGCGGAGAGTGCACAGTGGTTGCACCCCCACCGGTCTTGTCGCCACCGGCTCGTGCCTGGCTGACCTGCCTCGGCTGCGACGTGCTCGGCTGCCGTTGAGTGTCGCCGTTGGCGAAGCCGATGAGACTCTGAATGGTGGCGCTCCAGTCGTCGATCTTGTCTGCCGTTGGAGGGTAGTCCAGGAGCAGTTGAGCTCGCGCCAAAGCTTCTGCTTGCAGTGGCGGGTGGCGGTGGCGAACGGTGCGAGGAGTGGGATATGCTCGGACTTCTAACTATGTTAGAAGGAGCAGTATCCCGTCCAGGCGATCGTGCCTCGCTCGTGCCAGCATGTTGGCGTGCATGCTGGTCCTGAGCAGTCCGTGATCCACCAGCTCGATCTTGGTCCAGCAAATGCATGGTACCGTGAATACCATGACGCTGCCGGTCCCGCGCCTCCTGAGATGGGCGCGGTGCATGTACGGACGCCGAGGTCTTGGAGTGCGCCCGGTCGTTGTGGGAGCCGGCTACGCCGCCGATGGGCAGCGCAGCCTTGTCCTTGGACCTGGCAGCACCGTGAGCTCCCTCGTCGACGCCCGTTCTTCCGCCGGCGTCTGCCCCATCAGCCGTTTGCTTCGGCGGTGGTGGGTTCGGCGCGGACGGAGCAGCCGCCTCCGAAGCCTTCTTCTTCGGCGGCATGTCGATGAAGATGATGAAGATCTAGCTCGTGTGAACGCAGGATCTGGTTCACACAACCTCGACACCCCCTACCTGGCGCGCCAAAGATGCCGGGGTACTGACCCACGAGCACCTATGGGACCGGCGGACCGAGTCCCTTTCGGTTTGGTGGGGGCGAGGGTCGCACGAAGAGTGGATCGAGGCGAAGCACACGAGCAGTTTACCCAGGTTCGGGCCGCACGGATGCGTAAAACCCTACTCCTGCTTTGTGATTTGTATTGAGTTCTTGCTCTAGAGCGCGGAGTGCTACAGTACACCCCAGCAGCTAACAAGACCGAGCGTGAGTGTTCTCTTTCTCTCCTCCTTCCCCCCCTCTACATTGCGCATGGGCCTCCTTTTATATGCTCAAGGGGTCACCGCCAGGTGGCAGCGTAGACAAGGGTAAAAATGGAAAGGTGCTGCGGTTGGTACAGCTACCTGCTACAGTGCATCATACCTAACCCTGACGGCAGGGGACCAGGGCATTAAATGCCCGTCTGTGTCGCCTAAATAGTGCAAAAGGGACCGTCAGGGACGCCACTGCCCGCCACAATGGCAATCTTGTCAGCGCCGCTTGCCACCGCGCACCGCTGGCTGCACAACCTCCCGCCACGTACGCTTGGAAGGGTCCCAGAGCAACACGTTGGTGGATGTGCTGGAGCGCGGACACAGAGTGGTGGCTTGTCGCGGCAAGCGCCTTGCCGCGGTCGTTGTCTTGTCGCGTCCGGGAGCTTGTCGCTCACCGGGCCTTGCCGGGACGCGTGGCGCGTCACGGCAAATTCCTTGAGATGCCTTGGTTGGCCTTCCCGGCAAGCTCCTCTTGCTGGGGTCTTGTCTCCTTGGCTTGGATATGCCTTGGTTTGGATACTTTGTCCTTGAATGGCTCCAAAGGAACCACGGAGGACCTTGGCGGTCACCCGTCAAGCCTTGCTGCGGGATGCTGCGACTGCCCGTGCACAAGTTCGGGATACTAGGGTACCCCTACTCTAGTACACCGACACTTGCTGCCCCTGCCGTCACTGGGAAAGGACACCGCAAGATTGAACCCAAAGCTAAGCACTTCTCCCGTTGCAAGAATGATCAATCTAATAGGCCAAACCAAACTGATAATTCGAAGAGACTTGCAAAGATATTTAAACCATGCATAATAGATTTCAGAGAAGAATCAAATATTGTTCATAGATAATCTTGATCATAAACCCACAATTCATCGGATCTCGACAAACACACCGCAAAAAGAATTACATGGAATAGATCTCCAACAGAATCGAGGAGAACTTTGTATTGAGATCCAAAGAGAGAGAAGAAGCCATCTAGCTAATAACTATGGACCCAAAGGTCTGTGGTAAACTACTCACACATCATCGGAGAGGCTATGGTGTTGATGTAGAAGCCCTCCATGATTGATTCCCCCTCCGATAGAGAACCGGAAAAGGCCCCAAGATGGGATCTCACGGGTATAGAAGGTTGCGGCGGTGGAAATAGGGTTTCGTGGTGCTCCTAGATGTTTTCAGGGTATATGGGTATATATAGGAGGAAGAAGTACGTCGGTGGAGCTGCGAGGGGCCCATGAGGGTGGGGGCGCGCCTACCCCCTGCGCGCCTCCCTGCCTCGTGGCCTCCTTGCTTCTTTCTTGACACCCACTCCAAGTCTCCTGGATCACGTTTGTTCCAAAAATAACTCTCCCGAAGGTTTCATTCCGTTTGATATTCCTTTTCTGCGAAACACTGAAATAGGCAAAAAAACAGCAATTTGCACTTGGCCTTTGATTAGTAGGTTAGTCCCAAAAATAATATAAAAAGGTAAATTAAAGCCCATTAAACATCCAAAACAGATAATATAATAGCATGGGACAATAAAAAAATATAGATACGTTGGAGGCGTATCAAGCATCCCCAAGCTTAATTCCTGCTCGTCCTCGAGTAGGTAAATGATAAAAACAGAATTTTTGATGTGGAATGCTACCTAGCATAATTCTCAATGTAATTTTCTTTATTGTGGCATGAATGTTCAGATTCGAAAGATTCAAGACAAAAGTTTAATATTGACATAAAAATAATAATACTTCAAGCATACTAACAAAGCAATCATGTCTTCTCAAAATAACATGGCCAAAGAAAGTTATCCCTACAAAACCATAGTATGGCTATGCTCCATCTTCACCACACAAAGTATTCACAACCCCGATGACAAGCTAGGCAATTGTTTCATACTTTTGTGTCCTCAAACTTTTTCAATCTTCACGCAATACATGAGCGTGAGCCATGGATATAGCACTATAGGTGGAATAGAATGGTGGTTGTGGAGAAGACAAAAGGAGAATATAGTCTCACAACAACTAGGCATATCAACGGGCTATGGAGATGCCCATCAATAGATATCAATGTGAGTGAGTAGGGATTGCCATGCAACGGATGCACTAGAGCTATAAGTGTATGAAAGCTCAACAAAAGAACTAAGTGGGTGTGCATCCAACTCGCTTGTTCACGAAGACCTAGGGCATTTTGAGGAAGCCCATCATTGGAATATACAAGCCAAGTTCTATAATGTAAAATTCCCACTAGTATATGAAAGTGACAACATAGGAGACTCTCTATCATGAAGATCATGGTGCTACTTTGAAGCACAAGTGTGGTAAAAGGATAGTAGCATTGTCCCTTCTCTCTTTTTCTCTCATTTTTTAGGCCTTCTCTTTTTTATGTCCTTTCTCTTTATTCCTTTTTTATTTTCGTCTAGAGTCTCATCCCGACTTGTGGGGGAATCATAGTCTCCATCATCCTTTCCTCACTTGGGACAATGCTCTAATAATGATGACCATCACACTTTTATTTACTTACAACTCAAAAATTACAACTCGATACTAGAACAAAATATGACTCTATGTGTCGGTGTCAAAACCGGCAGATCTTGGGTAGGGGGTCCCGAACTGTGTGTCTAGGCCGGATGGTAACAGGAGGCAAGGGACACGAAGTTTTACCCAGGTTCGGGCCCTCTTGATGGAGGTAAAACCCTATGTCCTGCTTGATTAATATTGATGATATGGGTAGTACAAGAGTAGATCTACCACGAGATCGGAGAGGCTAAACCCTAGAAGCTAGCCTATGGTATGATTGTTGTTCTGTATGTTGTCTATCGACTAGCCTGGCCCCGGTTTATATAATGCACCAGAGGCCTAGGATAACAAGAGTCCTAGCCGAATACACCGGTGGGGAGGAGTCCTTGTCTTGATCGCCAAGTCTTGTGGAATCTTCCTTGTATGCGGCAGCTGTCCGAATTGGCCAATGAGTATACGGCCATGGGGGTCCTCGGCCCAATCTATCAGATCGGGAGATGACGTGGTGAGTACCCCCTAGTCCAGGACACCGTCAGTAGCCCCCTGAACCGGTCTTCAAGTTAGGGACGCTCCTCGATTATTCCGAACCGTTCTTCATCTTCGGTCGTCGGTCTTGAAAACTGGTTCAACAAATCTTCTCATCTTCGATCTTGAGGATCGCCGAAATGCATTCGACGAGTTCACACGTCGGGTATCCGAGGAGCCCCTTTAAGTTTCCGGTCTTTATCAATGCCTTGTTATTTTTATGCCACACCTTGGGTTTGAAGTTGTTCCTGGGCGGCAGCGTCTTCTTGCGTCCGAGCTCCAACACCGGACTGGATTCGAGGTATGTTTTGCAGCCGAGCACCAACGCCGGACTATATTCGAGCTCCAACGCCGGACTATGTATCCGAGCTCCAACACCGGACTGTGTATCCGAGCTCCAACGCCGGACTGTATCCGAGGTGTCGTAAATCACCTTGGTTCAAAGAAGTTTGAAGGAGTTTAGCTGAGCTTAATGCCGGAAATGCCCTCTATGGAGCCAACCACTAGCGCCCGAGCTTTATGCCGAACTGCTTCCGAGGTGGTGCACCACCCCGAATGTGGGCCGATTTTTGTCAATATTTTTGATTGGTGCAATTTATTCTCTGCCGAGATATATAGCCAGTAGCCCTCAAGGTGTGTATCGGTCTAAAACCCAAGATGCACCTGAAGGATGACATAAGACCGCTGATCCCAGTAGCCGCTGAGACTCAGGTTGATTTGCAAAATCGGCCTGAGGATCAAGTCCAAGCTCGGCAGAATACTTCGGGACACTAAAAGCGGCGTGCTCAGTCCTCGAGACTCAGGTTGGGTGCGGCTGACCAACCTGAGGATCAAAATCTCCTCGGAAACTATATTGCACATAAAATTTTCTGCATTGGACAAGCAATGCAGTAGCCCCCGAGACACTGGTCGGGTGGTAACACCAGATCAGGGGATCAATGTGCCCCTTTAATATTTGTAAATAATAAGCCCGAAGCCCAGTAGCCCCTGAGCCTTAATGCGGGCACGGGTGACCGAATTAAGGATCAATATCCATAGTAAAATCACAAATTATGTGTAATGACTCTATGTATCCAAGTAAATGCTCAGATCTGCATTGTACAAAACTTTGTTGACCGACCATCGGCTTCCACCTCCTCGGCCAGTAGCCGAGGAGTGTTTGTCCTACTTTATAAAGCCTTTATGAGGGCAAAGATTTACAACAAACAAGGCTCAAATAATAATAATAAAACTTTGCAATGACTAAGAAGAAGAACACTTATTATAAAACGGCTCAAATAAACTTAAGAGCCCCCAAGTGACTTGGGTAGAAGAATGATTGCATGTACCGAAGTACTTATATCATATCTATGTTCAACCGAACTTTAAATGCGTCTTAACCGACCGTCAGCTTCTCCCTCTTCGGTCAAGGACCGAAAAGTGTTATGTACTCCATCGGTCGAGAATATCGACGGTGTTTCCAATAACCAGGCAATCATGCCATAAGGTTGTAACAGACAAAGCGCGCTCAGGGAACTTATGCTATATTACCGTGAAGTGTAAGAAGCATCTTCGAAGAAAATAGTACCCCCACCGATACCTTTCTTCGGTGCTCATTGTTATTATGAGACTTGTGCAATAGATTTTTTGTATTCATGAGTTCCGTTGTGTGCCGACCATCATTGAAAACTATAAGAGCGCTAGCTTTCGGCTTCACCCAGTTTGAGGTCCGGCTCGGGCGACCCGATCGTGACAATCGCAGAGGTGCTCCCTTTACTCCCTAGCCGAACAATCGGGAACGTAGGGGTAAACACAGGAGCGAGGCAACCCAGCTTGCAAATCGCTTAAGTCAATATGGTGCATATTGTGGCGTAATACACGAACAAAGAACGAAGCCGTACAAGTATAATCATATGCAAGTGGAAAAGATTCATGAAGGAAGCCCCCAAATGAATTGGGTATTTGAATTTATGCGTCACAAACAAAGTTTGGACAAGGAAATTTTTTACAAGCAACTTTTTTCCAAAAAAGTATAATGCTTGGTCGAACCGAACACAAGTTAAAAATTAAAACTTTGAGCATGAAAGCGACTTAGCTGGTTAATGTGTTCGGCGTTGATGACGCGGTCCGAGCTTGATGCAGGACGAGGTTCCATCCCCCAAGCCGGTCCCGAGGTGGCGGAGCAGAGAGCTCGACATGCCGAAGTGGTGACATAGCACGGTCAATGCGGACCGGCAGAATGACGCCAAAGTCCGCGGATCATTTTCCTGTGCACAAAAAATAGTGCAAATCGGAGATAATAGTAATAATAATTAAAAAAATCGTTGCATAATAAATAATTTATGCAAAGTGAGTAATAAAAGAAATATGGCCTGGCGCCGAAGTCAATGTCGATGCAGGGCATCGGCGTGATGCGGTAAAGGCGTGGCAAAGCCTGAATTCATAGGTCGGTCCGAGTTCCGGATGCGGCATTCGCCGGACTATGTACAGAAACTGACCGAACCACCACGCGACCGTCGTTAATGCGGCCATCATTTGATAGACCTGTGTACAGATGATGGACAAACCAGAGTAATAATTCATTGGGAAAAATAAACCCAAACAAGCAAAAAATACTAGGATTAATAGCACCTGGTTTATTTGTTGTAGCAATCCGAAGAAAGGTGATTCCCAAAATTTTGACTCGATCCACACACCCATTGCCTGATGGACGATAAAGCGATGGTATGGCGATGCTGGCAAATGTTGGCTCGCCGAGGCAGAGCCCTCGGTCCAGCTAACATGACGGAGCCGGCCGGCTAGTGATGCCGAAGTCTCCGGAGTAGGTTGATGAAGAGATAGCGAAGCCCCCGGTCCAGCCGAGATGCCGAAGTAGGTCGGCGTGATGGACACCAGCTTGAAGAAGCAATAGTGCGGCCCTGCCGATGCAGGTCGTGACGTGGTCGATGCCGGCTTGATGAAGTGAACGTGCGGCGATGCCATCATGCCCGCTCCGTGTAATCCGTGGGGCGGCGATGTTGGTGATGATTTATCCTTCGCTATGCCAGACTCTTGTTCGGCTTGTCGAGATGATGATCCGAAGAAGTTGAGCTCGGCTAAAGTGACAACGTGTCTAGCGCAGGTCGGCAGCCGTGGAGTAATATTGCCGGACTGGTTTGACACCAGCATGATGTTGAAGATCATGTTCAAAAAGATCTTAAAGTTAGTGGGATGTGTTCGGGAACAAAACACAATACCCCATACAAAACTTCCTTCAAAAGGGATGTCCGAAATCCCGTTCATAAAAAAGATGAACTCGGGTCGGATTCATTTTCACGCAGAAAACAGATCCGAAAAGTGATGCACTAATCGGAAGGTTCCTGGAGTTTGGACGGCCGGATCGAGCTGAAATTTTGAGAGGTGGTAGATATAAGAATTCCGCATCCGATCAACGGTTGGATCTTCCAAAGGACGTCCGAGCTAGAAGCTGGACACCACGCCCTAAACTTATCCAAATTCCTATCTAGATTTGACAGGGCTCCGGTATATCGTGGATTGCCAGAGATTCCTCCATCGGAACTCGACGAAATTTTCCAGGGTTGTTATAGACTCAATTCCGCACAATTCCACCAAAGCGATCGTCAAAGCGATACTCGAGGAGGTGGTGGCGGCAGATACGAGTTCGCTGTCAAAAAAAATAGCATGGTCGCTTGAGGGCAATGTTGACGTTGAGCCCCCGAGCTCCATAGATGATTCCTCCGTGATCTTGATAGAGATCGGAGTTGATGTTTGATGAAGGCCCTCGTCCGAACATGGTGATCCGAACACGGGGCGCAATTCTTGGTCGAACCAAGGTGACCAGTCGATCTGGTGACAAAGACGCCGAAGTCGTAGTTGATCTGCAGGCGAGCCATCGATCCTTTTGTCGATCACACAGCGGAACTCTCAATGAAAGCACCAATGTCAGTGTCAAAACCGGCGAATCTCGGGTAGGGGGTCCCGAACTGTGCGTCTAGGCTGGATGGTAACAGGAGGCAAGGGACACGAAGTTTTACCCAGGTTCGGGCCCTCTTGATGGAGGTAAAACCCTACGTCCTGCTTGATTAATATTGATGATATGGGTAGTACAAGAGTAGATCTACCACGAGATCGGAGAGGCTAAACCCTAGAAGCTAGCCTATGGTATGATTGTTGTTCTGTATGTTGTCTATCGACTAGCCTAGCCCCGGTTTATATAATGCACCAAAGGCCTAGGATAACAAGAGTCCTAGCCGAATACGCCGGTGGGGAGGAGTACTTGCCTTGATCGCCAAGTCTTGTGGAATCTTCCTTGTATGCGGCAGCTGTCCGAACTGGCCCATGAGTATACGGCCATGGGTGTCCTCGGCCCAATCTAACAGATCGGGAGATGACGTGGTGAGTACCCCCTAGTCCAGGACACCGTCACTATGTGAATGCCTCCGGTGGTGTACCGAGATGTGCAATGAATCAAGAGCGACATGTATGAAAGAATTATGAACGTGGCTTTGCCACAAATACGATGTCAACTACATGATCATGCAAAGCAATATGACAATGATGAAGCGTGTCATAATAAACAGAACGGTGGTAAGTTGCATGGCAATATATCTTGGAATGGCTATGGAAATGCCATAATAGGTAGGTATGGTGGCTGTTTTGAGAAAGGTATAAGGTGGGTGTATGGTACTGGTGTAAGTTGCGCGGTACTAGAGAGATTAGCAATGGTGGAAGGGTGAGAGTGCGTATAATCCATGGACTCAACATTAGTCATAAGAACTCACATACTTATTGCAAAAATCTATTATTTATCGAAACAAAGTACTACACGCATGCTCCTACGGGGATAGATTGGTAGGAAAAGACCATCACTCATCCCTGACCGCCACTCATAAGGAAGACAATCAATAAATAAATCATGCTCCGACTTCGTCACATAACGGTTCACCATACGTGCATGCTACGGGAATCAAAAACTTTAACACAAGTATTTCTAAAATTCACAACTACTCAACTAGCATGACTCTAATATCACCATCTTCATATCTCAAAACAATCATCAAGTATCAAACTTCTCATAGTATTCAATGCACCTTTTATGATAGTTTTTATTATACCCATCTTGGATGCCTATCATATTAGGACTAATTTTATAGCCAAAGCAAATTATCATGCTGTTCTATGAGACTCTCAAAATAATATAAGTGAAGCATGAGAGATCAATAATTTCTATAAAATAAACCACCATTGTGCTCTAAAAAGATATAAGTGAAGCACTAGAGCAAAATTATCTAGATCAAAAGATATAAGTGATATGTCTCCAACGTATCTATAATTTTTGATTGCTCCATACTATTATATTATCTATTTTGGATGTTAATGGGCTTTATTTTACACTTTTATATCATTTTTGGGACTAACCTACTAACCGGAGGCCCAGTCCAAATTCCTGTTTTTTGCCTATTTTAGAGTTTCGCCGAAAAGGAATATCAAACGGAGTCCAAACGGAATGAAACCTTGGGGAACGTGATTTTCTCAACAAACGTGATACAGGAGACTTGGAGTGGGCGTCAAGAAACAATCGAGGAGGCCATGAGGCAGGGGGCGCGCCTACCCCCTGGGCGCGCCCTCCACTCTTGTGGGCCCCTCGTTGCTCCACCGACCTACTTCTTCCTCCTATATATATCCACGTACCCCAAACATCTAGGAGCACCATGAAAACCTAATTCCACCGCCGCAACCTTCTGTACCCAAGAGATCCCATCTTGGGGCCTTTTCTAGAGCTCCGCCGGAGGGGGCATTGATCACGGAGGGCCTCTACATCAACTCCATGGCCTCTCCGGTGATGTGTGAGTAGTTTACTTCAGACCTTCGGGTCCATAGTTATTAGCTAGATGGCTTCTTCTCTCTCTCTTTGGATCTCAATACAAAGTCCTCCTCGATCTTCTTAGAGATCTATTCGATGTAATCTTCTTTTGCGGTGTGTTTGTCGAGATCCGATGAATTGTGGGTTTATGATCAAGTTTATCTATGAACAATATTTGAATCTCCTCTGAATTCTTTTATGTATTATTGGTTTATCTTTGCAAGTCTCTTCGAATTATCGGTTTGGTTTGGCCTACTAGATTGATCTTTCTTGCAATGGGAGAAGTGCTTAGCTTTGGGTTCAATCTTGCGGTGCTCGATCCCAGTGACAGAAAGGGAAACACCACGTATTGTATTGTTGCCATCGAGGATAAAAAGATGGGGTTTATATCATATTGCATGAGTTTATCCCTCTACATCATGTCATCTTACTTAAAGCATTACTCTCTTCTTATGAACTTAATACTTTAGATGCATGCTAGATAGCGGTCGATGTGTGGAGTAATAGTAGTATATGTAGAATCGTTTTGGTCTACTTGTCATGGAAGTGATGCCTATATACATGATTATACCTAGATATTATCATAACTATGCTCAATTCTATCAATTGCTCGACAGTAATTCATTTACCCACCGTAATACTTATGCTCTTGAGAGAAGCCACTAGTGAAACCTATGGCCCCCGGGTCTATCTTCCATCATATTAATCTTTCAACACTTAGCTATTTCTATTGCCGTTTATTTTACTTTGCATCTTTATTTCTCTTTATCATAAAAATACCAAAAATATTATCTTATCATATCTATCAGATCTCACTCTCGTAAGTGACAGTGAAGGGATTAACAACCCCTTTATCGCGTTGGTTGCGAGGTTCTTATTTGTTTGTGTAGGTGCGTGGGACTCGAGCGTGATCTCCTACTGGATTGATACCTTGGTTCTCAAAAACTGAGGGAAATACTTATACTACTTTACTGCATCACCCTTTCCTCTTCAAGGGAAAACCAACGCAGTGCTCAAGAGGTAGCAATAAGTGAAGCACATAGAGTATTATAATAAATTCCGATTCATGTGTGTCTCTCCCAAAAGGTGTGTACAACAAGGATGATTGTGGTAAACTAGAAAGCAAAGAATCAAATCATACAATATGCTCCAATAAAAATATAGCCTCAAGTAAAGTTACTGATAGACGAAGATGAAAGAGGGGATGCCTTCCGGGGCATCCCCAAGCTTAGGCTTTTGGTTGTCCTTGAATTTTACCTTGGGGTGCCTTGGGCATCCCCAAGATTAGTCTCTTTCCACTCCTTATTCCAAAATCCATCAAATCTTTACCGAAAACTTGAGAACTTCACAACACAAAACTTCAACAGAAAATCTCATGAGCTCCATTAGTATAAGAAAACAAACCACCACTTCAAGGTACTGTAATGAACTCATTCTTTATTTATATTGGTGTTAAACCTAATTTATTCCAACTTCTCTATGGTTCATATCCCCTGATACTAGCTATAGATTCATCAAAATAAGCAAACAACACACGAAAAACAGAATCTGTCAAAAATAGAACAGTCTGTAGTAATCTGTAGGTTTCGAATACTTATGTAACCCCAAAAATTCTGAAATAAATTGGTGGACGTGAGGAATTTGTCTATTAATCATCTGCAAAAAGAATCAACCTAATTGCACTCTCCAGTAAAAAATGGCAGCAAATCTCGTGAGCACTTATTTTTCTGTTTTTTACAGCAAGATCGCAAAGACTTCCCCCAAGTCTTCCCAAAGGTTCTACTTGGCACAAACACTAATTAAAAGCATAAAAACACATCCAAACAGAAGCTAGATGAATTATTTATTACTAAACAGGAACAACAAACAAGAAACAAAAATAAAATTGGGTTGCCTCCCAACAAGCGCTATCGTTTAACGCCCCTAGATAGGCATAAAAACAAGAATAGATCTAGGTATTGTCATCTTTGGTATGCAATCCATAAGTGGCTCTCATAATAGATTCATAAGGTAATTTAATTTTCTTCCTAAGAAAGTGTTCCATGCCTTTCCTTAATGGAAATTGGAATCTAATATTTCCTTCTTTCATATCAATAATTGCACCAATCGTTCTAAGTAAAGGTCTACCAAGAATAATAGGACATGTAGGATTGCAATCTATATCAAGAACAATGAAATCTACGGGCACATAATTCCTATTTGCAACAATAAGAACATCATTAATCCTTCCCATAGGTTTCTTAATAGTGGAATCCGCAAGATGCAAATTTAAAGAACAATCATCAAATTCACGGAAACCTAACACATCACACAAAGTTTTTGGAATCGTGGAAACACTAGCACCCAAATCACATAAAGCAAAGCATTCATGATCTTTAATTTTAATTTTAATAGTAGGTTCCCGCTCATCATAGAGTTTTCTAGGAATAGAAACTTCCAATTCAAGCTTTTCTTCAGAAGATTTCATTAAAGCATCAATGATATGTTTGGTAAAAGCTTTATTTTGATTATAAGCATGAGGAGAATTTAACATGGATTGCAACAAGAAAATACAATCTATCAAAGAGCAATTACCATAATTAAATTCCTTGAAATCCAAAATAGTGGGTCCATTGATATGTAAAGTTTTGACCTCTTCAATCCTACTTTTACCAATTTTTGCATCAAGATCTAAAAACTCCGAATCATTGGGACGCCTTTTAACTAAAGTTGACTCATCTCCAGTCCCATCATTATCAAGATTCATATTAAAAAACAAAGATTTAATAGGAGACACATCAATCACTTTTAGATCTTCATCCTTACTATCATGGAAACTAGAAGAACACGCTTTTATAAAGCAATCTTTTTTAGCACGCATCCTAGTGGTTCTTTCTTTGCACTCATCAATGGAAATTCTCATGGCTTTGAGAGAATCATTGATATCATGCTTAGGTGGAATAGATCTAAGTTTCAAAGAATCAACATCAAGAGAAATTCTATCCACATTCCTAGCAAACTCATCAATCTTAGGCAATTTTTCTTCAAGCAAAGCATTAAAATTCTTTTGTGAAATCATAAATTCTTTAACACTAGTCTCAAAATCAGAGGGCATCTTATTAAAATTTCCATAAGAGTTGGTGTAGGAATTACCATAATTATTAGAGGAATTAGTAGGGAACGGCCTAGGATTAAAGTTTCCTCTATACGCGTTGTTACCAAAATTGTTCCTACCAACAAAATTCACATCCATAGATTTTCAATCAAAGTAGACAAAGGCATATCATTAGGATCAGAAGAAACACTCTTATTAGCAAACAATTTCATAAGTTCATCCATCTTTCCACTCAAAACATTAATTTCTTATATACCATGAACCTTTTTACTAGTAGATCTTTCGGTGTGCCATTGAGAATAATTAACCATAATATTATCTAGGAGTTTAGTAGCTTCTCCTAAAGTGATTTCCATAAAAGTGCCTCCTGCGGCCGAATCTAAAAGATTTATAGAAGCAAAATTCAATCCAGCATAAAAATTTGTATGATCATCCACAAATTCAAACCATGTGTAGGGCAATTATGTATCATTAATTTCATCCTCTCCCATGCTTGTGCAACATGCTCATGATCAAGTTGCTTAAAATTCATAATATCGCTTCTAAGAGAGATGATCTTAGCGTGAGGAAAATACTTAGAGATAAAAGCATCTTTGCACTTATTCCATGAATCAATACTATTTTTAGGCAAAGAGGAAAACCAAGTTTCAGCATGATCTCTAAGTGAAAACAAGAATAGCTTCAATTTAACAATATCATTATCCACATATTTCTTCTTTTGCATATCACACAAATCAACAAAGCTGTTTAGATGGGTAGCGACATCTTCACTAGGAAGGCCAGAAAACCGATCTTTCATGACAAGATTCAACAAATCAGTATTAATTTCACAAGATTCAGCATCGGTAAGAGGAGCAATTGGAGTGCTAATAAAATCATTATTGTTGGTGTTGGAAAAGTCACACAATTTAGTATTATCTTGAGCCATCGTGACAAACAATCCAACACAGAAGCAAGCAAGAGGCAAGCAAAAAGAGGTGAACGGAAAAATGGCGAGCAGAAAAGAGGGCGAATAAAACGGCAAGGGTGAAGTGGGGAAGAGGAAAACGAGAGGCAAATGGCAAATAATGTAATGTGAGGGATAAGAGTTTGTGATGGGTACTTGGTATGTCTTGACTTGATGCAACCTCCCCGTCAACGGCGCCAGAAATCCTTCTTGCTACCTCTTGAGCATACGTTGGTTTTCCCTTGAAGAGGACAGGGTGATGTAGCACAGTAGCGTAAGTATTTCACTCAGTTTTTGAGAACCAAGGTATCAATCCAGTAGGAGGTAACACACAAGTCACCTAGTACCTTCACAAACAAACAAGAACCTCGCAACCAACGCGATAAAGGGGTTGTCAATCCCTTCATGGTCACTTACGAAAGTGAGATCTGATAGAGATAATAAGATAAATATTTTTTTGGTATTTTTATGATATACATTGGAAAATAAAGATTGCAAAATAAATGTTAATAGAAATAGCAAATTGATTTGAAAATAATATGATGGAAGATAGACCCGGGGGCCATAGGTTTCACTAGTGGCTTCTCTCAAGACAGCATAATCTACGGTGGGTGAACAAATTACTGTCGAGCAATCGATAGAAAAACGAATACTTATGAGAATATCTAGGCATGATCATGTATATAGGCATCACATCCGCGACAAGTAGACCGAAACGATTCTGCATCTACTACTATTACTCCACACATCGACCGCTATCCAGCATGCATCTAGAGTATTAAGTTCATAAGAACAAAGTAATGCATTAGGCAAGATGACATGATGTAGAGGGATAAACTCAAGCAATATGATATAAACCCCATCTTTTTATCCTTGATGGCAACAATACAATACGTGCCTTGTTGCCCCTGCTGTCACTGGGAAAGGACACCACAAGATTGAACCCAAAGCTAAGCACTTCTCCCATTGCAAGAACGATCAATCTAGTAGGCCAACCCAAACTGATAATTCGAAGAGACTTGCAAAGATATTTAAATGATGCATAAAATATTTCAGAGAAGAATCAAATATTGTTGATAGATAATCTTGATCATAAACCCACAATTCATCGGATCTCGACAAATACACCGCAAAAAGAATTAAATGAAATATATCTCCAAGAGAATCGTGGAGAACTTTGTATTGAGATCCAAAGAAAGAGAAGAAGCCATCTAGCATCGCAACCCCAAACTTTAAGAAACGACATCTTAGGTTTCTTGCCAAACCATAGTTCATATGGTGTCGTCTCAACGGATTTAGATGGCGCCCTATTTAACGTGAATGCAGCCGTCTCTAAAGCATAACCCCAAAACGATAGCGGTAAATCAGTAAGAGACATCATAGATCGCACCATATCTAATAAAGTACGGTTACGATGTTCGGACACACAATTACGCTGTGGTGTTCCAGGTGGCGTGAGTTGCGAAACTATTCCAATTTGTTTCAAATGAAGACCAAACTCATAACTCAAATATTCACCTCCGCGATCATATCATAGAAACTTTATTTTCTTGTTACGATGAATTTCCACTTCACTCTGAATTTCTTTGAACTTTTCGAATGTTTGAGACTTATGTTTCATCAAGTAGATATACCCATATCTGCTCAAATCATCTATGAAGGTCAGAAAATAACGATACCCGCCCGTGAGCCTCAACACTCATTGGACTACATACATCAGTATGTATTATTTCCAACAAGTCAGTTGCTCGCTCCATTGTTCCGGAGAATGGAGTCTTAGTCATCTTGCTCATGAGGCAGGGTTCGCAAGCATCAAGTGTTTCCAAAAGCCCATCAACATGGAGTTTCTTCATGCGCTTTACACCAATATGACCTAAATGGCAATGCCACAAATAAGTTGCACTGTCATTATTAACCTTGCATCTTTTGGCTTCAATATTATAAATATGTGTGTCACTACTATCGGGATTCAACAAAAATAGACCATTCATCAAGGGTGCATGACCATAAAAGATATTACTCATATAAATAGAACAACCATTGTTCTATGATTTAAATGAATAACCATCTCGCATCAAACAAGATCCAGATATAATGTCCATGCTCAACGCTGGCACCAAACAACAATTATTTAGGTCTAAAACTAATCCCGACAGTAGATGTAGAGGTAGCGTGCCGGCGATGATCACATCGACTTTGGAACCATTTCCCACACACACCGTCACCTCGTCCTTAGCCAATCTCTGTTTAATTCGCAGTCCCTGTTTTGAGTTGCAAATATGAGCAACAGAACCAGTATCAAATACCCAGGCGCTACTACGAGCATTAGTAAGCTACACATCAATAACATGTATATCAAATATACCTTTCACTTTACCATCCTTCTTATACGCCAAATACTTGGGGCAGTTCCGCTTCCAGTGACCAGTCCTTTTGCAGTAGAAGCACTCAGTCTCAGGCTTAGGTCCAGACTTGGGCTTCTTCACTTGAGCAACAACTTGCTTGCTGTTCTTCTTGAAGTTCCCCTTCTTCCCTTTGCCCTTTTTCTTAAAACTAATGCTCTTGTTAACCATCAACACTTGATGCTCCTTCTTGATTTCTACCTTTGTAGCCTTTAGCATTGCGAAGAGCTCGGGAATTGTCTTATCCATCCCTTGCATATTATAGTTCATCATGAAGCTGTTGTAGAACTCTGTCAATGATACTATCATCAGGAAGATTAACTCCCAATTGAGTCAAGTGGTTGTGGTGACCAGACATTTTGAGTATATGTTCACTGACAGAACTATTCTCCTCCATTTTGCAGTTATAGAACCTATTGGAGACTTCATATCTCTCAATTCGAGCATTTGCTTGAAATATTAACTTCAACTCCTGGAACATCTCATATGCTCCATGACGTTCAAAACATCTTTGAAGTCCCGACTCTAAGCCATAAAGCATGGCACACTGAACTATCGAGTAGTCATCAGCTTTGCTTTGCCAGACATTCACAACGTCTGGAGTTGCTCCTGCAGTGGGTCTTGTACCTAGCGGTGCTTCCAGGATGTAATTCTTCCGTGCATCAATGAGGATAACCCTCAAGTTACGGACCCAGTCCGTGTAGTTGCTACCATCATCTTTCAACTTAGCTTTCTCTAGGAACACATTAAAATTCAAGGGAACAGTAGCACGGGCCATTGATCTACAACAATATAGACATGCAAATACTATCATGTACTAAGTTCATGATAAACTAAAGTTCAATTAATCATATTACTTAAGAACTCCCACTTAGATAGGGATCCCTCTAGTCATCTAAATGACCACGTGATCCATATCAACTAAACCATGTCCAATTAGCACGTGAGATGGAGTAGTTTTCGATGGTGAACATCACTATGTGTATCATATCTACTATATGATTCATGTTCGACCTTTCGGTCTCAGTGTCCCGAGGCCATATCTGCATATGCTAGGCTCATCAAGTTTAACCCGAGTATTCTGCACGTGCAAAACTGGCTTGCACCTGTTGTATGTGAACATAGAGCTTATCACACCTGATCATCATGTGGTGTCTCGGCACGACGAACTATAGCAACGGTGCATACTCAGGGAGAACACTTGTACCTTGAAATTTAGTGAGAGATCATCTTATAATGCTACCGCCGTACTAAGCAAAATAAGATGCATTAAAGATAAACATCACATGCAATCAAAATAAGTGATATGATATGGCCATCATCATCTTGTGCCTTTGATCTCCATCTCCAAAGCACCGTCATGATCACCATCGTCATCGGCTTGACACCTTGATCTCCATCGTAGCATCATTGTCGTCTCGCCAATTATTGCTTCTACAACTATCGCTACCGCTTAGTGATAAAGTAAAACAATTACATGGAGATTGCATTTCATACAATAAAGCGACAACCATAAGGCTCCTGCTAGTTGCCGATAACTTCTACAAAACATGATCATCTCATACAAAAATTTATATGTCATCACGTCTTGACCATATCACATCACAACATGCCCTGCAAAAACAAGTTCTACACGTCCTCTACTTTGTTGTTGCAAGTTTTACGTGGCTGCTACGGGCTTCTAGCAAGAACCGTTCTTACCTACGCATCAAAACCACAACGATTTTTCGTCAAGTGTGTTGTTTTAACCTTAAACAAGGACCGGCCGTAGTCAAACTCGATTCAACTAAAGTTGGAGAAACAGACACCCACCAGCCACCTGTGTGCGAAGCACGTCGGTAGAACCAGTCTCATGAACGTGGTCATGTAATGTCGGTCCGGGCCACTTCATCCAACAATACCGCCGAATCAAAGTAAGACGTTGGTGGTAAGCAGTATGACTATTATCGCCCACAACTCTTTGTGTTCTACTCGTGCATATAACATCTACGCATAGACCTGGCTCAGATGCCATTGTTGGGGAATGCAGTACTTCAATATTTTCCTACGATCACACAAGATCTATCTAGGAGATGCATAGCAACGAGAGTGAAGCGTGTCTACGTACCCTCGTAGACCGAAAGCAGAAGTGTTTAGTAACACGGTTGATGTAGTCGAACGTCTTCGCAATCCAACCGATCCTAGCACCAAACTTATGGCATCTCCGTGTTTAGCACACGTTCAACACGATGACGTCCCTTGATCTCTTAATCCAGTTGAGGATGAGGGAGAGTTTCGTCAGCACAACGGCGTGTTGACGGTGATGATGAAGTTACCGGCGCATGGCTTTGCCTAAGCACTACAACGATATGACCAAGGTGCGTAACTGCGGAGGGGGGCACCGCACACGGCTAAGAGAAGACTTGGTGTGCCTTTGGGGTGCCCCTTCCTACGTATATAAAGGAGGGGGGAAGAGGAGGCCGGCCCAAGGGGGGCGCGCCATGCTACCTCTTGAGCACTGCTTTGGTTTTCCCTTGAAGAGGAAAGGGTGATGCAGCAAAGTAGCATAAGTATTTCCCTTAGTTTTTGAGAACCAACGTATCAATCTAGTAGGAGACCACACACAAGTCCCTCGTACCTACACAAACAAATAAGAACCTCGCAACCAATGCGATAAAGGGGTTGTCAATCCCTTCACGGTCACTTACGAGAGTGAGATCTGATAGAGATGATAAGATAATATTTTTGGTGTTTTTATGATAAAGATTAAAAGTAAAGATTGCAAAATAAAAGGTAATAGAAATAGCTTGTTGACGGAAGATTAATATAATGGAGAATAGACCTGGGGGCCATAGGTTTCACTAGTGGCTTCTCTCAAGATAGCATAAGTATTACGATGGGTGAACAAATTACTGTCGAGTAATTGATAGAAAAGCGAATAATTATGAGAATATCTAGGCATGATCATGTATATAGGCATCATGTCCGTGACAAGTAGACCGACTCCTGCCTGCATCTACTACTATTACTCCACACATCGACTGCTATCCAGCATGCATCTAGAGTATTAAGTTCATAGGAACAGAGTAACGTGCTACCTCTTGAGCACTGCGTTGGTTTTCCCTTGAAGAGGAAAGGGTGATGCAGCAAAGTAGCGTAAGCATTTCCCTTAGTTTTTGAGAACCAAGGTATCAATCCAGTAGGAGGCCACGCTCAAGTCCCTTGCACCTACACAAACAAATAAGAACCTTGCAACCAATGTGATAAAGGGGTTGTCAATCCCTTCACGGCCACTTGCAAAAGTGAGATCTGATAGAGAAGATAAGATAATATTTTTGGTATTTTTATGATAAAGACTAAAAGTAAAGAAAGCAAAATAGCTTGTTGACGGGAGATTAATATGATGGAAAATAGACCCCAGGGCCATAGGTTTCACTAGTGGCTTCTGTCGGTGTCAAAACCGGCGGATCTCGGGTAGGGGGTCCCGAACTGTGCGTCTAAGGCGGATGGTAACAGGAGGCAGGGGACATGATGTTTACCCAGGTTTGGGCCCTCTTGATGGAGGTAAAACCCTACGTCCTGCTTGATTGTTCTTAATGATATGAGTATTACAAGAGTAGGTCTACCACAAGATCAGAGAGGCTAAATCCTAGAAGCTAGCCTATGGTATGATTGTATGTTGTCCTACGGACTAAAACCCTCCGGTTTATATAGACACCGAAGGGAGCTAGGGTCACACAAGGTCGGTTACAAAGGGGGAGATATACATATCCGTATTGCCTAGCTTGCCTTCCACACCAAGTAGAGTCCCATCCGGTCACAGGACGAAGTCTTCAATCTTGTATCTTAATAGTCCAACAGTTCGGCCAAAGGATATAGTCCAGCTGTCCAGAGACCCCCTAATCCAGGACTCCCTCAGTAGCCCCTGAACCAGGCTTCAATGACGATGAGTCCGGCGCGCAGTGTTGTCTTCGGCATTGCAAGGCGGGTTCCTCCTCCGAATACACCATGGAAGAGTTTGAATGCAAGGATAGTGTCCGACCCTGCAAAATAAGTTCCACATACCACCGTAGAGAGAATAATACTTCCATAAATCTAATCTGCTGACATGTTTTGATAGTATGACATCACTTCATGGCCCGATTATTATTCGAACCGCTTTTCTCAACCAGCTCCACACATATCGCGAGGTGGTTTTCTTGATACGTCTTGTCAAAGCAGAGATCGTGTTCCCCTTATCACGGGATTCTCATCGATACGGACGTGGGTAACCCAACCACGCCATCAATTGCGGCGCCTGGGGAATAAGCGGTTTTGCCAGGCAAGTGAGGAGACTCATCGCCTCCTCCGCCCTTATAAAGGGACAAAGATTTACTTTTTACACCCACGCCTTCTTCCTTCTCGCTCACCCATTCCCGCACACTCGAGCTCTAGCGCCCAAGCTCGCGTTCTTCTTCTCAAACCACTCCAAGCATGTCTGGAGCAGGAGGCAAGTGGATGGCTTCCTCTGTCACGGAGGAAAACATCAAAAAGTTACGGGAAGCCGGATACCTAGCTGCGAATATCGCGCATCGGCTGCCGAATGCGGGGCAGATTGTCCCCACGCCCGAACCCCATGAGAGGGTAGTTTTTCTTACCCATTTCGTCCGCAGACTGGGATTTCCTCTCCACCCATTTGTCTGCGGGCTCATGTTCTACTATGGGCTGGATTTTCATGATCTAGCCCCCAACTTCATCCTCAACATCTCGGCGTTTATCATCGTGTGCGAGGCCTTCCTCCGCATCAGGCCACACTTCGGCCTATGGCTAAAAACCTTGAATGTCAAACCGAAGGTGGTGGGTGGCCAACAAGCAGAGTGCGGAGGTGCCATGGCGGGCAAGATGCCTAACGTCACCTGGCTCGAGGGTACCTATGTGGATACCATAAAGGGGTGGCAATCGGGGTGGTTCTACATCACCAAGCCGCGCGACTCCAACTGGGTGGCGGCCCCCAAATTTCGATCCGGAATCCCCACGCGGCTCACCTCCTGGAAAAAGAAAGGCCTGTCATGGGGTTCTTCGGTAGAGCTGACCGGACTCCAGACCTGCATCCAGAACATGACGAACAAGAAAATAAAGCTCATCAACGTGGTCCAGGTTATGCTCTTCCGCCGGATCCTTCCGTGCCAACAACGAGCATTTGTTTTGTGGGAGTTCGACTCGGCCCAGCACCAGACGCCGCGAGAGCTCTACGACACAACACACGAGGATGTCTGGAGGGTGCTGTTCAAGGGCGCCGAGATGCCTCCCTCCCTCACCGAGGACCACGGACTCAGCGCAAAGCGTCGCGCCCATCCGGTAGACTTTTATATCTCTCAGGGTATTTATGCGCCCTGGTTTAGTTATGTGCCGGATCTAAGCTTTCATGTCATTAACAGGACTGGATAAATACAGCAGAGTAGCTTGATTGCCCAGCCCCCCTGCCTGAAGATCCTGCAAGCGCTCTTCTAACGAAGATGCTGACTCCGGCACCTTACGAGGTGCCAGAAAAGACGGCCAAGAAGAAGGCCGCGGGGACCCGAAAGGGTCTTCGGCGCAAGGTGGTTCTGTCGAACTCATCATTCGATGAGTCCGGCGCGCACTCCTCCCACGGAAACGAGGAGGAGGAGAAAAGTCCCCCCCCCAGCCGAGGGAGACAAGAAAAGGAAGGCCGACCCATCCGGGGAGGCCGAAGGGTCCAAGAAGGGAAAGACCCTCCCTTCGGACTGTGCCACGACTGCCGCCGACAGCGGTGACGAGTGGCTACCCAGGGACAAGCCCCTGGCGAAATCGTAAGTGTTCGGACACCATAGTACTTCATGGTATGTTTTATTGTACTGCCTTTGCTCATGCCGAACCTCGTCTCGATGTACCCTCATCGAGCGGCTCTTTGGGCTCATCAGATATGAACAGCGGTTCTCCTCCGACGGCTTCCACCCCTCGTCCTACGGACAATGCCGAGGTGGTGTCTCAAAAGGCACCGACCCAAGGGGAGGCGGTCCTGGGGGCGCCTCATGACGACCTCCCGGACCCTGGGTACCAGGGGAGCGAGGTTCCTACGGGCTTCGAGTTCGGGCCCCAGCAGGACACTGCACTGGAACCTTCAATGGTTCCGGGCTCTGGCAGGCGTTCCCCCATTTAGGGGGGCCAACCATCCGTGCCGGTGTCCTCTGTCCAACCAGAGGCACCGTACAACTTGCTGGAAGCGCTTCACAGCACTTCCATCAATGAAGAACACCACACTATCATGAGTGTGGTGGTTAAGAAGGTTCAGTCCGCCAAGCACGAACTGACCGAAGCTTGCGCCAACCTCCTAACAGGCTTTGAGGTAAGCATTCAAAATATAAAAATATTACCGCATAGGTAGTAGCCCCTGATGCTCTGTTCATCGTTCGCGAAGAAAAGCCGAATAGAGTATCAAATGATAACTCAGGAGTCTAATTACAGTATGTCTATGTGTATGTGCAGGCTTCCCTGCTAGCCGCTGCAGCACGTACTGCGGAGGTCTCTGCGCTAAAGCAGGCCCTGAAGCGGTTCGAGGACGAGCTCGGCCTTACCAAGGGGCAGCTCAAACAGAGCAAAGGTAATATATACCACAGTTTATATAGTTAAAAAGAAGTTCAGTGTAAAGTAATAGGATCATCATGAATTTGTCAGGGGCCAAGACCGAGGTGGAGACCCTGAGGAAGGCGTTGTCCGCGGCTGAAGACAAAGCGGCCAAAGAACATATTGAACGGGAGAAACAAGAAGCCCGAGTGGGCGAGGTGCAACAAGAGCTCGAGGCTCTCGCCAAGAAGCACGAGTCCTTGGAGCTTGACTCCAAGACGCGGGAGTCCGAGCTCGCGCAGGCACTTGAAAGCGTCTGGAGCGCCAAGGCCGAAGCCCACAAGGCCCTCCAGGAGATTGATGCGGCAAATAAGATAGCAACGGGTAAGGCATTCAAAATGCAAAGCAAGCATGTGAAGGAGACTTTCCTTTTTCTTACCCGAGTTCGGAGCTCTCCAGGAGCGTTTGCAGATCTTCCCCGCAGTGTGCTGGATGCCGCGGAGTTTTACCGGGTTGAGGAGGGGAGCTCAACGGAGAAGTTGTTCTGGTCTCAGTATACTGGGACCGAACACCCTGTGTCCTTGAGCGACCAGCTGAAGCAGTTGGTCGAACTTCACAAGGCGGCCGAACAGGCCATGAGGGGCCTTATAGTCCGGATGTGGCCTGGCGAGCCCCTGTCCGGCAGCTACTTCGGTCTGGTGAGGCGGTCGGTGGAAGCCTGCCCACGGCTTGAAGTCATCAAGCGATCCGTCTGCATCGAAGGTGCACGCAGAGCTTTTGCTTGGGAGAAGGTGCACTGGGCGAAGCTGGACGCCGTGAAGCTTGTGAAGGAGGGGCCGACGGAGGGCAACGAGCATAGCTGCCCCAAGAATTACTATGAGAGCGTCCTGAAGGGTTCCCGCTTAGTGGCAGATGAGTGTGCCAAGGATGTAATTTTTGAATGAACATGCCCATGTGATCCTGTAATATGAAACGAGTTCTTTTGCACCATGCGACGCTTTCTTAATTTAAAATATTACCTTCTGTGCGGCCGTTTATAAAATCTGAGAGTTGGCCAGTCGTCGGCTTCTGCCCCCATGTAGCTAGTACTGACCGGGCAATCGGACACTCTTTACCCCAATTTTGGGTCCTTCAAGGGAGGTTCTCAGCACAACAAACCGGGCAATCGGACTATAATGCTTTATCACTCTCACTTAGCCATAGAAGTCTATGATTTTAAATTTTTGGCGAAGCCCCTGGTATTCGGAGGGCCGAATTTGGGGCGCTATACACGCCTAAGCCGGACAAGGCCGACTCCTCGCCCAAAGCGAAAAAAGTCTTTAAGGACTTGAGACCTCTCGAACAGCGACCAGTCTCTCGCCTTATCATGACAGTCAGTTTTTGGCTTTCTCTACTAAGGTGCTCGTCCGGAAGAACCGGGTCACAATCATAGTAGTTCTCCCACCGCTACCTTAGCCGATATAGCGGAACGTAAGGTACCAAAGCATGGGAGCTGGGCAACCCGACATTTGAACCAAGACATGATTCAGAGCTGATGCATATAATGCTATAAGTTCGGGGTGCTGCACTGTCGAAAGTGTTCGGACTTCTTGCGCCGTATTACGGGGTAAACGAGAGCCCCTGGCGTATTGACCGTACCCGAGCGTGCAGGTGTGGAATGTCGTAAATGGACATATAATAGAAAGAGAAAAACTTAAATAATGCAATAACAGATTAATAATATGCATTGTTATTTGAATAATACGTCGAAGCATACTGGTACAAGTAGTGCAATAAGCGTAAAGTAGGATAATTCAAAATGTCCTATCCAAGGCAAGCTATACAATAATAGTGAAAAGCAGGTATATCAAGTATTACTAGAGACCACCTGGCGGTTCCCGTGTTCATCTTAGCTTCTTGCCGCCTTGGTTGTTGCTTCCGGAATGTGTCCGACCGTCGGACTGCCGGAAAGGCCTTCCGAAGAGTTAGGCCCTGAAAGAGAATGGGACTACCAAAGGTATACAGCCCCTGGTGTGGTTAAGCCACAATGCGGGGCGTGTCCTGATTGTGCCCCCGCCTATGTCCATGGTATTTTCAATGCGTAGTTATGTACGCGCGACACAAATTTCTTCGCTGCACTGGGACTGGGACGGGGGCCGAATTGCTAGGCGAGCGTAGATCGCGCCAGGCGATCCTGTTGCAGATTATTCCGGACTCGCTTGAAGGTGTTCGGGGGCTCTAACACCGAATGAGTGGTCTGTCTGAACAGGCTGCTTTGTGCCTCTGCTGCAAGGGCCGCAGTGTGCTCTTCCGTACGGAGCGAGCGTGCTGTGTTTCCATTTACTGTTATGACCCCGAGAGGTCCTGGCATCTTGAGCTTGAGGTATGCGTAATGCGGTACTGCATTGAATTTTGCAAATGATGTCCGTCCGAGCAGTGCATGATAGCCACTGCGAAACGGGAAGATGTCGAAGGTTAACTCTTCACTTCGGAAGTTATCCGGTGATCCGAAGACCACTTCCAGTGTGATTGAGCCTGTGCAATGGGCCTCTATGTCGCCTTTAAAGGTGGTTTTGCTGGGTTTGATCCTTGAGGGATCGATACCCATTTTTCGCACTGTATCCTGATAAAGCAGGTTCAGGATGCTGCCGCCGTCCATAAGGACTCGAGTGAGGTGAAATCCGTTAATGATGGGGTCTAGGACCAGTGCGGCGGATCCGCCATGACGGATGCTAGTGGGGTGGTCCCTGCGATCGAAGGTGATCGGACAAGCAGACCATGGGTTGAACTTTGGGGCGACGGGCTCCATCACGTAGACGTCCCTTAGTGCACGCTTCCGCTCCCTCTTAGGAATGTGGGTTGCGTATATCATGTTCACTGTCTTCACTTGTGGGGGAAACCCCTTCTGTCCTCCTGGGTTTGGTGGTCGGGGCTCCTCCTCGTCATCGCTATGCAGCCCCTTGTCCTTGTTTTCAGCATTTAACTTGCCGGCCTGCTTGAACACCCAACATTCTCTGTTGGTGTGATTGGCTGGCTTGTCAGGGGTGTCGTGGATTTGACATGAGCGATCCAGTATGCGATCCAGACTGGACAGAGCCGAAGTATTTCTTTTGAATGGATTTTTCCGCTGACCGGATCTAGAGCCTTTGAATCTGGCATTGACTGCCGTATCTTCGGTGTTATCGCTGTTATTGCGACGCTTTGGTCTATTACGATGCTGCCTACCGTTAACGTCTTTGGTATCCGAGGTATCCGGATTCCTTGATGTGTTGTTGCTGTGAGCCAGCCAGCTGTCCTCGCCCGCGCAAAAGCGGGTCATGAGTGTTGTGAGGGCTGCCATAGATTTCGGCTTCTCCTGGCCGAGGTGGCGGGCGAGCCACTCATCGCGGATGTTGTGCTTGAATGCCGCTAGGGCTTCTGCATCCGTACATTCTACAATTTGATTTTTCTTAGTCAGGAACCGTGTCCAGAATTGTCTGGCCGATTCCCCTGGCTGCTGGGTTATGTGGCTCAAGTCAGCATCCGGTGGCCGCACATAAGTGCCCTGGAAGTTGTCAAGAAATGCATCTTCCAAATCCTCCCAACTACCGACGGAATCTGCTGGCAAGCTATTCAGCCAATGCCGAGCTGGTCCTTTGAGTTTTAGTGGGAGGTACTTGATGGCATGTAGATCGTCACCGCGAGCCATGTGGATGTGAAGGAGGAAATCCTCAATCCATACAGTGGGATCTGTTGTGCCGTCGTATGATTCGATATTTACGGGTTTGAAACCCTCCGGGAATTCATGATTCATAACTTCATCAGTGAAGCATAGGGGGTGTGCGGCGCCTCTGTGCCGGGCTATATCCCGACGTAGTTCGTATGAGCCTTGTGTGCTATATTCGGCCCGGCCAAGATTTACTCTTGGTCTATCTGACGCGACGACCATCGTCCCGTGTGGGCGCACGTGTTTGTGTCCCATATATTGACCTTGTGATTTTTGCCTTACTATCCAAGATGTCGCGCAGGTCCTCTGTGTTGCCCCAGGCCTTAGTATTTTTGACTGAGTGGCGATGGGGTGCAGACTGAACTTTAGGCTGAAACGCCTCTCTGGCTCGGCCGCGTAGTGGCCGGTCAGCCGCATCGTACACTGGTGAATGAGGTTTCAATGCTTCCTCCTTGAGGTGAGGTAGCAACCTGCGTTCGGGGTAACTCTTGGATGGGCGCTCGAATTCATGCTCCTTGTCCGCAAGGACTTTGGTCCATCTGTCCGTTAGCAAGTCTTGATCAGCTTGAAGCTGCTGCTGTTTCTTCTTTAGGCTACTTGCCGTGGCCATAAGCTAGCGCTTGAAGCACTCTTTCTCGACGGGGTCCTCAGGCACGATAAACTCGTCATCGCCGAGGCTTGCCTCATCTTCGGAGAGAGGCATGTAATTGTCCTCCTCCGGTTCTCCATCTGCTGCCTGCTCTGGGGGGCTAGCTTGTTCGTCCTCTAGCTATGCATCATGCTGGAGGGGATTGTTGTTGTCTTCAGCGCTATCCGGAGTGTTATTATCTCCTGTGCCGGTATCACTGCTCTTGTTGTGGCGGGACTTAGAGAGGCGCCGCTGACGTCAGCGCTTGGGTTGCTTTTTGGAGGGGTCATTGTCGGTGTCAAAACCGGCGGATCTCGGGTAGGGGGTCTCGAACTGTGCGTCTAGGCTGGATGGTAACAGGAGGCAAGGGACACGAAGTTTTACCCAGGTTCGGGCCCTCTCGATGGAGGTAAAACCCTACGTCCTGCTTGATTAATATTGATGATATGGGTAGTACAAGAGTAGATCTACCACGAGATCAGAGAGGCTAAACCCTAGAAGCTAGCCTATAGTATGATTGTTGATGTGTATGTTGTCCTACGGACTAAAACCCTCCGGTTTATATAGACACCGGATAGGGTTAGGGTTACATGGAGTCGGTTACAATGGTAGGAGATCTAAACATCCGTATCGCCAAGCTTGCCTTCCACGCCAAGGAAAGTCCCTTCTGGACACGGGACGGAGTCTTCAATCTTGTATCTTCATAGTCCAGGAGTCCAGCTGAAGGTATAGTTCGGCTATCCGAACACCCCCTAATCCAGGACTCCCTCGGTAGCCCCTAAACCAGGCTTCAATGATGACGAGTCCGGCGCGCAGATTGTCTTCGGCATTGCAAGGCGGGTTCCTCCTCCAAGTACTTCATAGAAGATTTTGAACACAAAGATAGTGTCCGGCTCTGCAGAATAAGTTTCCACGTATTGCCATAGAGAGAATAACATTTACACAAATCTAATCTGCTGACGTACCCCGTAGTGTGACATCACACCATGGCCAAGCTTTTATTCAAACCGTTTTACTGTCCCATCTTAGCGCGTTATGCGAGGCGGTTTCCTCGGCACGCCTTGTTGAAGCAGAGACTGTGTCCCCTTATTCCGGGATTCTCATCGATACGGGCGTGGGTAACCCAACCGCGCCATCGATTACGACGCTTGGAGATAAGCGAGTTTTACCAGGCTGGTGGGGACACGTAGTTGCGTCCACCCATATAAGGGGATAAGGATCCACCTTTTCACCCACGCCTTCTTCCTCCTTTGCCTATCCATTCTTGCGCACTCAAGCTCCAGCGCCCAAGTCCGCACTACCACCTCAACCTTCTCCAGTCATGTCCGGAGCGGGAGGCAAGTGGATGGTCTCCTCCGTCACGGAGGGACACATCAAAAAGCTAAGGAAGGCCGGATATCTGGCTAGCGACATCGCGCACTGGCTTCCTGAAAAGGGGCAGCTCATCCCCACTCCTAGGCCCCATGAGAGGGTGGTATTCCTCCCCCATTTCCTCCGTGGACTGGGCTTCCCTCTGCATCCATTTGTCCGGGGGCTCATGTTCTACTATGGCCTGGATTTCCACGATCTGGCCCCGAACTTTGTCCTCAACATCTCGGCGTTCATCGTCGTGTGCAAGGCGTTCCTCCGCATCCGCCCCCATTTTGGCCTATGGCTTAAGACTTTCAACGTCAAGCCAAAGGTGGTGCGCGGCAGCCAGGCGGAGTGCGGCGGTGCCATGGTTGGCAAGATGGCCAACGTCCTGTGGCTCGAGGGGTGGCAATCATGGTGGTTTTATGTCACCGAGCCACGCGACGCTGAATGGGTCGCACCCCCAGAGTTTCGATCCGGCCCTCCTACGCGGCTCACCTCCTGGAAGGAGACATGCCTGTCTTGGGGTAAAAAAGGAGAGCTGACCGGACTCCAAACATGCATCCAAACCCTGGTGAACTAGAAGCTCAAGCTTGTCAACGTAGTCCAGGTTATGCTCATCCGCCTGATCCTCCCGTGTCAACGACGGGCCTTCAATCCGTGGGAGTTCGACCCGGCGCAACATCAAACTCTAAACAGGCTCTTCGACACGACATACGAAGATGCCTGGAGGATGCTTTTCAAGGGCGCCGAGGCTCCCGCATCCGCTACCGAGGATCGTGGATTCAGCGTGCAGCGTCACGTGCTCGCGGTAAGCTGTTTTTTCCTTTTACAGGGTATCAATTTTCCATAGTTTGATTCTATGCGGGATCTAAGCTCCCTTTCCTCTGACAGGATTGGCAGGTGATGTCCGGACAGATCAACTGTCTGGCGCCTTTGCCCGAAGGCCCAGCGGACGCTCACCTGGCGAAGCTGCTGGTTCTGGCACCCTATGTGGTGCCGGAGAAGAGGGCCAAGAAGAAGGCCAAGGGGACTCGAAAGAGTGCCCGACGCCCGGAGGTATCAGATTCACCATCCGACGAATCCGAGGCGCACTCCTCCCATGAAGACGAGGAGGAGGAAGAAGAGACCCCTCCCCCTCCAGCGGGGGAAGGGAAGAAAAGGAAGGCCACCCCAACTGGGGAGGCCGAGGGGTCCAAGAAGGGGAAAACCCTTTCTCCGGACTACTCCACCGATGCCGACGACGGCAAAGAGGAGTGGGCGCCCAGGGCCAAGCCCCTGGCGAAATCGTAAGTATCCGGATACCAAAGTAATTCATAGTATTAGTTTATTGCACAACTTTCCCTTATGTCGAATGTGTTTATGCAGCCCACCCAAAGACCGGCTCGACGCGTTGTCGAGCGGCTCGCTGGACTCGTCGGACGTGAACTCACTTCCGACGGCTTCCTCCTCCCGCCCTACGGACGACACCGAAGTGTTGTCCCAACAGGTTCCAATCCGGGAGGAGGTGGTCCTGGAGGTGCCGCAAGGCGACCTCCCGGACTCCAGGAGTAAAGGGGATGAAACCCCCCAGGGCTCCAAGTCCGGCTCTAGGCTGGACACCGCTCCGGAACCTTCAAAGGTTCCAGAGTCCGGCGGGGGACCTCCTTCCAAGAGGAGCAAGTCCACCGTGCCGACGGCCTCCATCCAACCGGAGGCGCCGGACAATATGTTGGAGGCGCTCCAAGGCGCCTCCATCGACGAGGAGCACCGCGCTATTATGAGTGCGGTGGTCCAGAAGGTTCAGTCCGCAAAAAACGGACTGACTGAAGCTTGTACTAGCCTTTTGACAGGCTTCGAGGTAAGTAAAGAAAGTGTAAATAATAGTACCGCATAGATAGTAGCCCCTGATGCTCTATTTGGCGTTCGGGAAGAAAATCCGAATAGAGGATCAAATAGAATTCGCAGGAGTCTAACAAAAATGAGTCAATATGCATGTGCAGGCTACCCTGCTTGCGTCCGCCGCACTGACTGCGGAAGTGGACATGCTAAAGCAGGACCTCGAAAGGTCCGAGCAAGAGCTCGAGCGTGCCAAGAAGCAGCTCGAGGACAATGAAAGTAAGAAATACCTTGTTAAAAAATATATATAGAAAAAAAGGTGCAATTGCAAAAAATGACCGGATTATCGTGGCTATTGTAGGGGCCACGTCTGAGGTGGCGACCCTTAAGCAAGCGTTGGACGAGGCCGAGAAGAATTCGGCCTCGGAGCACACCCAGCGGGAGAAGTATGAGGCCGAGGTTGGCAAGGTGCGGCAAGAGCTTCAGGCTCTCATGGAAAAACATGAGAGTTTGGAGCGTGACTCGAAGATGCAAGCGTCCGAGCTTGCGGTGGCTATTGAAAATGCCAAATCTGCCAAGGCCGAATCCCAGAAGACCCTCCAGGAGTTGGATGAGGTGAAGAAGATTGCGGCGGGTAAGGCATTCTCTATGCAAAGCAAACACATAAACGTGAGTTACCTGTTACTTACCCGAATTCGGAGCTCTCCAGGAGTGTTCACAGATCTTCCCCGGAGTGTATCCCATGCCGCCGCATTCTATCGAGCCAAGGAGGGCAGCTCGATGGAGAAGGTGTTCTGGTCTCAGTATGCTGAGGCCGGACACCCCGTGCCCCTGAGCGACCAGCTGAAGCAACTGGTCGAGCTCCACAAGGCGGCCGAATAGGCCATGAAGGGCCTCCTAGTTCGGCTGTGGCCTGGAGAGGCTCTGCCTGGGAGCTATTTCGGGCTGGTGCGGCGGCTGGTGGAGGCCTGTCCGAGGCTTGAAGACATCAAGCGCTCCGTCTGCATTGAAGGTGCCCGTAGGGCCCTTGGCCGTGCTAACGTGCACTGGGGCAAGCTGGATGCGGAGAAGCTTGTGAAGGACGGGCCACCGCCGGGGAAAGAGCATCGCAAGCCCGAGAATTATTATAAGGATGTTCTGAAGGGTGCCCGCCTTGTTGTGGATGAATGTACCAAGGATGTATTTTTTGAGTAAAACCTGCTCGTGTTATCCTGTGCGCTGGAAACTTGTTCATATGCGCTAAGCAATGCTGCTTGAATTTAAAATATTACCTTCTGTGCGGCTGTTTATCAATACTGAGAGATGGCGAGTCATCGGCTTCTGCCCTCTTGCCGCTAGTGCTGGGGTGTTCGGGGATAAACCTGGGCGCTCTTTTTCCCATATTTGGGTCCTTCGAGGGAGGCGCTCAGCCCAACGAACGAGGCAATCAGACTATAATGCGTGAACACTCTCACTTAGCCATAGAATTCTATAATTTTAAATTTCGGCGAAGTCCCTAGTATTCGGAAGACCGAGTTCGGGGCGCTATCCACGCCTTGGCCAGACAGAGCCGGCTCCTCGCCCTAAGCGGCATAAGTCTTTAGGGACTCGAAAGACCTCTCGAACAGTGACCAGCTCTCGCTTCATCATGACAGTCAGTTTTAGCTTTCTCCACTAAGGTGCTCGACCCAGCTCAACTGGGGCACAATCGTAGTGGTTCTCCTAGTGCTACCTTAGCCGATATAGCGGAACGTAAGGCACCAAAACATAGGAGCCGGGCAAACCCAACTATTGACCCAAGACATGATTCGAAGCCGATGCATATAATGCTATAAGTTCGGGGTGCCGCACTTGTTAAAGTGTTCGGACTTCTCACACCATGTTGAGGGGTACTGAAGCCCCTGGCGTATTTTGGCCGTACCAAAGTGTACGGGTGCAACATGTCGTTAAGGAACATATATAAAAAAAGGTAATGCAAAAAATAGACAAAAGCTATGCATTGTTTATTAAAATAGCTGCGATCAAAGCAGAACGATACAAGTAATGCGATAAACGAAAAGTTGGACTATTTAACATGTCTGCTCCAAGGGCAAGCTGCGGAATAGTATGCGAAAAAGGTATGCTGTTCGTGACAGAGACCACCTGGGATTTCCATAATGCGGCATGGCTTGTCTGCTTTCCTGGTCCTTGCATCGTTGTGTGGCAATTGAACTGCCGAACAGGCCTTCCGAAGAGTAGAGTCCTGGAAGTAAGGGAAAAAAATAAAAAATCGGCAGCCCCTGGTGCGGTTTAAGCCATGTTTTGGGCGTGCCGTGATGGTGCCCCTCCCCCGATGCCCATGATATTTCCAAAGCGTAGTTATGGACACGAAGTACTGGCGTCGCCTTTTTGCGAGGGTTGGGATTGGGGCCGCATTGCTACGCCTGCTCGGAACGTGCCAGGTGGTCTTGTTATAGGTTACTCCGGGCGCGCTTGACGGTGTCCGGACGTTTAATGGCCGGACTAGAGAACTGCCTGGAGAGGCTGCTTTGTACTTCCGCTGCAAGGGCCGCCGTGTGCTCCTCTATTCGGAGGGAGCGTTCGGTGTTTCCATTGACCATAATTACTCCTCGAGGGCCTGGCATCTTAAGCTTAAGGTATGCGTAATGCGGTACCGCATTGAACTTAGCGAATGCGGTTCGCCCGAGCAGTGCGTGATAACCACTATGAAACGGGACTATGTCGAAGATTAACACCTCGCTTTGGAAATTATCCAGAGACCCGAAGACCACTTCAAGTGTGACTGAGCCTGTACAGTTGGCCTCTACACCTGGTATTACGCCTTTAAAGGTTGTTTTGGTGGGCTTAATCCTCGAGGGATAGATGCCCATTTTCCGCACTGTATCCTGGTAAAGCAGGTTCAGGTTGCTGCCGCCGTCCATGAGGACTCTAGTGAGATGAAATCCGTCAATAATTGGGTCTAGAACCAATGCGGCAAATCCACCATGACGGATGCTAGTGGGATGGTCTCTTCGATCAAAGGTGATCGGGCAGGAGGACCATGGGTTGAACTTTGGGGCGACTGGCTCTACCGCGTATACGTCCCTTAACGTGCGCTTCCGCTCCCTTTTGGGGACGTGGGTGGCGTATATCATGTTCACCGTCCGCACTTGTGGGGGAAAACCCTTCTGTCCATTTTTGTTCGGCGGCCGGGGCTCCTCATTGTCATCGCTATGCAGCCCCTTGTCTTCGTTGTCGGCGCTTAGCTTGCCTGCCTGCTTGAACACCCAACAATCCCTGTTGGTGTGGTTGGCCGGATTTTTGGGGGTGCCATGTATTTGGCACAAGCTGTCGAGTATTCGGTCCAAGCTGGACGGGCCCCTAGGATTCCTTTTGAATGGCTTCTTCCGCTGACCAGATTTAGAGCCTCTGAATCTGGCATTAACTGCCGTATCCTCAGCATTGTCGCCGTTAATGCGGCACTTCTACTTGTTGCGACGCGACCTACCACTAATGTCCCTGGTGTTCGAACTACCAGGGTTCTTGGTCATATTGTTGCTACGAGTGAGCCAGCTGTCTTCTCCCGCGCAAAAGCGGGTCAAGAGTGTCATGAGTGCTGCCATAGATTTCGGCTTTTCCTGTCCGAGGTGCCGGGCCAGCCACTCGTCACGGATATTGTGCTTGAAGGCTGCTTGGGCTTCAGCGTCTGGACAGTCGACTATTTGATTTTTCTTTGTTAGGAACCGTGTCCAGAATTGTCTGGCCGATTCCTCTAGCAGCTGGATTACGTGACTTAGGTCATCGGCGTCTGGGGGTCGCACATAAGTGCCCTGGAAATTGTCGAGGAATGCGGCTTCTAGGTCCTCCCAACAACTGATTGATCCTGTTGGCAAGCTGTTGAGCCAATGCCGAGCTGGTCCTTTAAGCTTGAGTGGGAGGTATTTGATGGCGTGAAAATCATCGCCGCGGGCCATGTGGATAGGAAGGAGATAATCCTCGATCCATACCGCAGGGTCTATTGTGCCATCATATGATTCAATGTTTACGGGTTTGAAACCCTCGGGGATTTGATGATCCATTATTTCGTCTGTAAAGCACAGTGGGTGTGCGGCGCCTCTGTACTGGGCGATATCATGACGTAGCTCCAATGAGCTTTGTCTACTGTGTTCGGCCCTGCCGAATTTGTGGCCGGCGTGACGGTTACCGTCTCGAGCCGTGGGGTGCCCACGCGATCCGTAGATCGATCGTGTTTGCCCTGCCTTGTCCTCCAACATGTTTCGTAAGTCCGGCGCATATTCCTGTGCCTTGGTACGGGGTGCGGCTTGAGTGGAGGGCCGGGAGGCCTCTCTGTCGCGGCCACGAGGTGGCCGTTCGGCCTCATCAAGTGCTTCCTCCTCTAATTGGGGTAGCAACCTGCGCTTTGGGTAGCTCTTGGAGGGGCGTTCGAGTTTATGCTCTTCGGCCGCAAGGACTTCAGTCCATCTGTCAACTAGCAAATCTTGATCAGCTCTGAGCTGTTGCTGTTTTTTCTTGAGGCTTCTTGCCGTGGCCATAAGCCTGTGTTGGAAACGCTTTTGCTCAACGGGATCCTCTGGGACGACGAATTCGTCGTCGTCGAGGCTTGCCTCGTCTTCGGAGGGAGGCATATAATTATCGTCCTCGACCTCTCTGTCTCCCGCTCTCTCATGAGGGCTGGCTTCTCCATCCTCCTGTGCTAAACCTTGCTGGGGGGGGGTTTTCTTCGGCACTCTCCGGAGTATTATTATCTCCCGTGCTGGAATCACCGTTTTTGTGTTGGCGGGATTTTGAGCGGCGCCGCTGACGCCGGCGCTTGGGCTGTTTCTTGGAGGGGTCATCCTCCGCTGTTCCATCGCCCTCTCCCTCTTTTGGGGTGTCCACCATGTAAATGTCATATGACGAGGTGGCTTTCCAGGACCTAGTAGGCGCTGGTTCTTCATCATCTCCTTCATCGGCGTCCATACTGTCGATGTCTTCGGAGTCGAAGTCGAGCATGTCGGTTAAGTCATCGACAGTGGCTACAAAGTGGGTGGTGGGTGGGTTTTGAATTTCTTCATCGTCCGTACCCCAACCTTGCTGACCGTAGTCCAGCTAGGGATCTCCTGATAAAGAGAGAGACTTCAGTGACTTCAGGATATCGCCGAAAGGCGAGTGCTGAAAGATGTCTGCGGCAGTGAACTCCATGATCGGCGCCCAATCGGATTCAACTGGCAGGGGCGTGGAGGGTTCGGAGTCCGGAGAGGAGTCCGGCTCCTTGGAGTCACGAGCCTCGCAGAGTACGGGGCTGGTGTTCGGCTCAATCACCGTTTGGATCACAGCCCCCGAGGTGGCGTCCAACCGCCCATCCTCGATGGGCGCGGTCGGCTCCGAACTAAGGGTCAGAGCCGATGCGGGTGCAGCCTCCAGGGCACTGTTCGGCGGCAGAGCTATATCATGCTCGTCGTGACAGTGCAGCATGCTCGGCAGTGGTTCGAATCCGTCGAGGATCAAGTCCCCGCGGATGTCAACCTTGTGGTTTAAACTTCCAAATCTGACCTGACGGCCAGGGGCGTAGCTTTCGATCTGCTCTAGATGGCCAAGTGAATTGGCCCACAGTGCGAATCCGCCAAAGACGAAGATCTGTCCGGGGAGGAAGGTCTCACCCTGGACTGCATCGCCATTGATGATCGTAGGAGCCATCGGGCCTGACGGCGACGACACAGAGGAACTCTCAATGAAAGCACCAATGTCGGTGTCAAAACCGGCGGATCTCGGGTAGGGGGTCCCGAACTGTGCGTCTAGGCCGGATGGTAACAGGAGGCAAGGGACACGAAGTTTTACCCAGGTTCGGGCCCTCTCGATGGAGGTAAAACCCTACGTCCTGCTTGATTAATATTTATGATATGGGTAGTACAAGAGTAGATCTACCACGAGATCAGAGAGGCTAAACCCTAGAAGCTAGCCTATGGTATGATTGTTGATGTGTATGTTGTCCTACGGACTAAAACCCTCCGGTTTATATAGACACCAGATAGGGTTAGGGTTACATGGAGTCGGTTACAATGGTACGAGATCTGAACATCCGTATCGCCAAGCTTGCCTTCCACACCAAGGAAAGTCCCTTCCGGACACGGGACGGAGTCTTCAATCTTGTATCTTCATAGTCCAGGAGTCCGGCTGAAGGTATAGTTCGGCTATCCGAACACCCCCTAATCCAGGACTCCCTCAGTCATCCTCCACTTTCTCGTCGCCATTGGCTTCTTTGGGGGGGTGTCCACCATGTATATATCATATGAGGAGGTGGCAGTCCAGTGCCCTGAGGGCGGTGGATCCTGTTCGTCTACGGCTTCGTCGTCCATACCGTCGAAGTCTTCGGAGCCGAAGTCGAGCATGTCGGTTAAGTCGTCGACAGTGGCTACTAAGTGGGTGGTGGGTGGGCAGAGAATTTCTTCGTCGCCCGCATCCCATTCTAGCCGGACATAGTTCGGCCAAGGTTCTCCTGACAGGGAGAGAGACCTTAATGAATTTAGCACATCCCCGAAGGGTGAGTGCTGAAAGATGTCCGCGGAGGTGAACTCCATGATCGGCGCCCAGTCAGACTCGACGGGCACAGATATGAGCAGCTCGGAGTCCGTGGCCGTAGATGAATCTAGTGGTTTGGCGACACGGCTCTCATAATGGGTAAAGTCAGTATCCGGCTCTATCGCCACTGAGAGTGCGGCCTCCATGGCGGGGTCCATCCCTCCGCTCTCGGATGGCGCGGCTTACTCCGGATTGATGGACGGAGTAGCTGCGGATGCGATCTACCGAATACTGTCCGACGACAAAGTTATGTCATGCTCGCCAAGACTGTATGGCGCGTCCGACATGGGCTCGAATCTGTCGAAGATCAAGTCTCCACGGATGTCGGCCGTGTAGTTCAAGTTTACAAATCTGACCTAATGGCCAGGGGCATAGCTCTCAATCTGCTCCAGATGGCCAAGCGAATTGGCCCGCAGTGCAAAGCCGCTGAATATGAAGATCTGTTCGAGGAGGAAAGCCTCACCCTGGACCGCATTGCTAGCGATGATCGAAGGAGCCATCAAGACTTATGGTGATGACACAGTGGAACTCTCAATGAAAGCACCAATGTCGGTGTCAAAACCGGCAGATCTCGGTTAGGGGGTCCCGAACTGTGCGTCTAAGGCGGATGGTAACAGGAGGCAGGGGACACGATGTTTACCCAGGTTCGGGCCCTCTTGATGGAGGTAAAACCCTATGTCCTGCTTGCTTGTTCTTGATGATATGAGTATTACAAGAGTAGATCTACCACGAGATCAGAGAGGCTAAACCCTAGAAGCTAGCCTATGCTATGATTGTATGTTGTCCTACGGACTAAAACCCTCCGGTTTATATAGACACCGGAGGGGGCTAGGGTTACACAAGGTCGGTTACAAAGGGGGAGATATCCATATCCGTATTGCCTAGCTTGCCTTCCACGCCAAGTAGAGTCCCATCCGGTCACGGGACGAAGTCTTCAATCTTGTATCTTAATAGTCCAATAGTCCGGCTATCCGGAGACCCCCTAATCGAGGACTCCCTCAGCTTCTCTCAAGATAGCACAAGTATTACGGTGGGTAAACAAATTACTGTCGAGAAATTGATAGAATTGAGCATAGTTATGAGAATATCTAGGTATGATCATGTATATAGGCATCACGTCCGTGACAATTAGACTGACTCCTGCCTGCATCTACTACTATTACTCCACACATCGACCGCTATCCAGCATGCATCTAGAGTATTAAGTTCATAAGAACGGAGTAACGCTTTAAGCAAGATGACATGACATAGAGGGATAAACTCATGCAATATGATATAAACCCATCTTTTTATCCTCGATGGCAACAATACAATACGTGTCATTTCCCCTACTGTCACTAGGATCGAGCACCGCAAGATTGAACCCAAAGCTAAGTACTTCTCCCATTGCAAGAAAGATCAATCTATAGGCCAAACCAAACTAATAATTCGAAGAGACTTGCAAAGATAACCAATCATACATAAAAGAATTCAGAGATGATTCAAATATTGTTCATAGATAATCTTGATCATAAACCCACAATTCATCGGATCTCGACAAACACACCGCAAAAGAAGATTACATTGAATAGATCTCCAAGAGAATCGAGGAGAACTTTGTATTGAGATCCAAAGAGAGAGAAGAAGCCATCTACCTAATAACTATGGACCCGAAGGTCCGAGGTAAACTACTCACACATCATCGGAGAGGCTATGGTGTTGAGGTAGAAGCCCTCCGTGATCAATGCCCCCTCCGGCGGAGCGCCGGAAAAGGCCCCAAGATGGGATCTCACGGGTAGAGAAGGTTGCGGCCGTGGAATAGGTTTTCGTGGTGCTCCTCGATGGTTTGGGGGTACGTAGGTATATATATGAGGAAGTAGTAGGTCGGTGGAGCCACGAGGGGCCCACGAGGGTGGAGGGCGTGCCCAGTGGGGTAGGCGCGCCCCTTGCCTCGTGGCCTCCTCGTTGATTTCTTGACGTCCACTCCAAGTCCTCTAGATCACGTTTGTTCCAAAAATCATGCTCCTGAAGGTTTCATTCCGTTTGGACTCCGTTTGATATTCTTTTTCTGCGAAACATTGAAATAGGCAAAAAAGGCAATTTGGGCTAGGCCTCCAGTTAATAGGTTAGTCCCAAAAATAATATAAAAGTGTATAAATAAGCCCATTAAACATCCAAAACAGAATATATAATAGCATGGAACAATCAAAAATTATAGATACATTGGAGACGTATCAAGCATCCCCAAGCTTAATTCCTGCTCGTCCTCGAGTAGGTCAATGATAAAAACAAATTTTTTGATGTGGAATGCTTCTTAGCATAATTTTCAATGTAATTCTTTTTATTGTGGCGTGAATATTTAGATTCAAAAGATTCAAGATAACAGTTTAATGTTGACAAAAAACAATAATACTTCAAACATGCTAACCAAGCAATTATGTCTTATCAAAATAACATAGCCAAAGAAAGCTTATCCCTACAAAATCATATAGTTCGGCTATGTTTCAATTTCATCACACAAAATGTTCTGATCATGCATAACCCCGATGACAAGCCGAGCAATTGGTTCAAATTTTTTAACGCGCTTAAGCCTTTTTAACCCTTACGCAATACATGAGCACAAGCCATGGATATAGCACTATGGGTGGAATAAATTATAATGATGGGGGTTATGAGAACACAAAAAGGTAGAAAGTCTCACATTGACGCAACTAATCAATAGGTTATGGAGATGCCCTTCAATTGATGTCAATGAGATGAGTAGGGATTGCCATGCAACGGATGCACTAGAGCTATAAATGTATGAAAGCTCAACAAAAGAAACTAAGTGGGTGTGCATCCAACTTTCTTGCTCACGAAGACCTAGGGCATTTTGAGGAAGCCCATCATTGGAATATACAAGCCAAGTTCTATAATGAAAAATTCCCACTAGTATATGAAAGTGACAACATAGGAGACTCTCTATTATGCTAGTTGGTTTAATTGGTGGAAGATCATATGTTCAGATCCTTTATGCATATTATTACCCCTCTGATTATGAACATGAATATGCTTTGTGAGTAGTTACGTTTGTTCCTGAGGACAAGGGAGAAGTCTTGCTATTAGTAGTCATGTGAATTTGGTATTCGTTCGCTATTTTGATGAGATGTATGTTGTCTAGCCTCTAGTGGTGTTATGTGAACGTCGACTACATAACACTTCACCATTATTTGGGCCTAGAGGAAGGCATTGGGAAGTAATAAGTAGATGATGGGTTGATAGAGTGACAGAAGCTTAAACCCTAGTTTATGCATTGCTTCGTAAGGAGCTGATTTGGATCCATATGTTTCATGCTATGGTTAGGTTTACCTTAATACTTTTGTTGTAGTTGCGGATGCTTGCAATAGAGGTTAATCATAAGTGGGATGCTTGTTCAAGTAAGAACAACACCCAAGCACCGGTCCACCCACATGTCAAATTATCAAAGTACCGAACGCGAATCATATGAACGTGATGAAAACTAGCTTGACGATATTCCCATGTGTCCTCGGGAGCGCTTTTCCTTATATAAGAGTTTGTCCAGGCTTCTCCTATGCTACAAAAGGGATTGGGCCATCTTGCTGCACTTTATTTACTTTTGTTACTTGTTGCTCGTTACAAATTATCTTATCACAAAACTATCTGTTACCAATTATTTCAGTACTTGCAGAGAATACCTTGCTGAAAACCTCTTATCATTTCCTTCTGCTCCTCGTTGGGTTCGACACTCTTACTTATCGAAAGGACTACGATAGATCCCTATACTTGTGGGCCATCATTCCTCCTTGTGTCTATATAAACCGTAGGACTTAGTCCGGATAGGACACTCATTATCATAGCCATACAAGCTAGGCCTCTTGGGTCTAGCCAGTATGATCCCGAGGTAGATCAACTCTTGTAATACTCATGTTCATCAATATCAATCAAGCAGGACGTAGGGTATTACCTCCATAGAGAGGGCCTGAACCTGGGTAAACATCGTGTCCCTTGTCTCGTGTTACCATCGACCTTAGACGCACAATTCGGGACCCCCTACTTGAGATCCGCTGGTTTTGACACCGACATTGGTGCTTTCATTGAGAGTTCCACTGTGCTGTCAACAACAAGATCGATGTCTCGCCTTGTTCTCAAGGATAATATCACCACCGGAGGAACGCTGGCTCCAGGCCAAACCCTCCGGCTGGGCAGCTTTACCATGACCGCCCGTTCGGTCATTAAGCCAACGATGACCTCTCGGGTCATCAAAAACCCCCTTCATATCAACTCCGAACACTCCAAGCAGATGGATCCAGCAGAGCTTTCGTCTTTAAACGAGCTCCTAGATCGCATCGCCGCCTGGGGGTCGCTACAGACTACGATTGTATTGGGTTTAAACCCAATCAGAGAGAAATCAAATCTCCATCGATCACCCACCAGATAGCGGTAGTCGAGGAGTGAGTCGATAGCTCTTCCTCCATATTGAGGACGGACTATGTCCAGATCTCCGGTCTCGAAGAGCCGGACACCTACCCGCGAGGTGAACATCCTGCCCTCCGAACATAGAATCGGACGACGGGCCTATGAAATAAGTGGATATCCTGGAGCCCGATCTGTTAAGTTCGGAAGACCTTCAGACTCCGGATCCAAAACTGGGGCAGGGTTCAGATTTAAATCCACCCACCCACCCGAATAGAAGAGCTCTCATGAGCATAAAACAGCAATCTCAGGAAACAGTCCACCACTTCTGGGCCAGATTCCTTCTTGTCATATTAAAGATTGCCGCGACGAGGAAGCAATCTCAGTGTTCCGCAACAATTGCAGGGACGAAGGAATCCTCAACACCATCAACCGCTATCGCATTCTACACTTTGCTGACTTGGCAACCATCATACAGAAGTACAGTGCAACGGAAAGCGCCTGGAAAACTCAAGCAGCTCATTGGGAATCATCGGTCCCCACTCAACCCTTCATTCAGGCGCAAAGGGCGCACCCTTGCAACACGCTCGGTTCAATAGTAAAGAAATACAAGTCCAGTATGGGGCGCAGAACTGTCCTGGAAGGATGGCTCGATGGGCCATGCAAAATACACGCAACACCGGATAACATACCAACACATAGCCCTAGAGCATGTTGGATACTCTGGCAAGTGGCCAAGAGCGGCGAGGATATCCTCACCAAGAATAACCCAGAACAACACCCCCAGAGTACAACGACCCCAAAGTACTGACGGTCTTCGAGACATTCACCTCCAACAATAGGCGCAAGAGAGCACTACGCGGACTCGCCGAAGTCTGTCAAATAGAAGCAATAAACCCTTGGAACGACACGGCTATAACTTTTAATGCCGGCGACGAACCAAAATACATGACAGTCCGAGCACTAGCCGCCTTGGTCCTCAGTCCAATTGTGGATGGCTTTCGGCTTACCAAGGTCCTTATGGACGGCGGCAGTGGACTAAACCTCGTCTATGAAGATACACTCCACAAAATGGAAATAGATAGGAGCCGCATTGAGCACAACAACACGACCTTCCGAGGAATTATCCCCAGTCAGGAGGCGCGGTGTATGGGAAAAATAACACTCGATGTGGTATTCGGCACGCTGGAGAATTATCGGTCCAAAGAAATAACCTTCCAAGTGGCCCCTTTCAACAGCGGGTATCACGCCCTCTTAGGGCGAGATGCATTTACGCGCTTCCAAGCGGTAGCCCATTACGGATACATGAAATTTAAGATGCCTGGGCCCAACGGTATAATCTTAGTGATCCGGACATAGCACTCCGCGCCGAGAATAAAACCACATCCTTGGCCCTTGAGGCATTATCTGAAGCCCTCGCGGCTGAAGAATTAGTCGCATTGCGCTCTACGTGGACAGGGATGATGTCGTCCTAGACAAACGACCCAAATCCACCTCCTTCAAACCAGCAGAAGAAATAGTCAAATTCCAAATCCATCCAATGGACCCCAAGAAGACAGCATCCATCGGAGCACAATTAGATCCAACGGTTGATGCCGCGCTATGAGAGTTCCTGCGCAAAAATTGGGATATATTCGCCTGGCACCCTTCTGATATGCCATGAATCCCATGCGAGTTGGTCGAACACAGCCTCAATATATTAAAAGGATATATACCGGTCAAGCAAACACTACGGCGCTTTTCCAAACCCAAACGTTTAATTGAGGTTGGATTCATCGGAGAAATAAAACATCCGGACTGGCTAGCAAACCTGGTGATGGTACCAAAGAAGGACAAATCCTGGCGGTTGTGCGTCGATTTTAAAGACCTCAATAAGGCTTGCCCTAAGGATCCCTTCCCCTGTTGGGGAACGTAGTAATTTCAAAAAAATTCCTACGCACATGCAAGATCATGGTGATGCATAGCAATGAGAGGGGAGAGTTTTGTCTACGTACCCTCGTAGACCGACAGCGGAAGCGTTATGACAACGCGGTTGATGTAGTCGTACGTCTTCACGGCCAAACCGATCAAGCACCGTAACTACGGGACCTCCGAGTTTTAGCACATGTTCAGCTCGATGATGATCCCCGGACTCCGATCCAGCAAAGTGTCGGGGAAGAGTTCCGTCAGCACGATGGCGTGGTGACGATCTTGATGTTCTACCGTCACAGGGCTTCGCCTAAGCACCGCTACAATATTATCGAGGATTATGGTGGAGGAGGGCACCGCACACGGCTAATAGATCTCAAGGTTCAATTGTTGTGTCTTTGGGGTGCCCCCCTGCACCTGTATATAAAGGAGCAAGGGAGGAGGGGGCCGGCCCTAGGAGGGGGCGCCCTAGTCCTAGTAGGATTCCACCTCCCATATGGAATTGGAAAAGAGGAAGGGAAAAGGAGAAGGAAGGAAGGGGGCGCCCCCCTTCCCTAGTACAATTCGGACCAGACCAAGGGGAGGGGTGCGGCCACCCTTGAGGCCCTTTTCCTTCTTTCCTGTATGGCCCAATAAGGCCCAATACGTATTCCCGTAACTCTCCGGTACTCCGAAAAATACCCGAATCACTCGGAACCTTTCCGATGTCCGAATATAGTCGCCCAATATATCGATCTTTACGTCTCGATCATTTCGAGACTCCTCGTCATGTCCCCGATCTCATCCGGGACTTCGAACTCCTTCGGTACATCAAAACTCATAAACTCATAATATAACTCTCATCGAAACCTTAAGCGTGCGGACCCTACGGGTTCGAGAACAATGTAGACATGACCGAGACACGTCTCCGGTCAATAACCAATAGCGGAACCTGGATGCTCATATTGGCTCCCACATATTCTAAGAAGATCTTTATCGGTCAGACCGCATAACAACATACGTTATTCCCGTTGTCATCGGTATGTTACTTGCCCGAGATTCGATCGTCGGTATCTCAATACCTAGTTCAATCTCGTTACCGGCAAGTCTCTTTACTCGTTCCATAATACATCATCATGCAACTAACTCATTAGTTGCAATGCTTGCAAGGCTTAAGTGATGTGCATTACCGAGAGGGCCCAGAGATACCTCTCCGACAATCGGAGTGACAAATCCTAATGTCGAAATACGCCAACCCAACAAGTACCTTCCGAGACACCTGTAGAGCACCTTTATAATCACCCAGTTACGTTGTGACATTTGGTAGCACACAAAGTATTCCTCTGGTAAACGGGAGTTGCATAATCTCATAGTCATAGGAACATGTATAAGTCATGAAGAAAGCAATAGCAACAAACTAAACGATCAAGTGCTATGCTAACGGAATGGGTCAAGTCAATCACATCATTCTCCTAATGATGTGATCCCGTTAATCAAATGACAACTCATGTCTATGGTTAGGAAACATAACCATCTTTGATCAACGAGCTAGTCAAGTAGAGGCATACTCGTAACACTCTGTTTGTCTATGTATTCACACATGTATTATGTTTTCGGTTAATACAATTCTAGCATGAATAATAAACATTTATCATGATATAAGGAAATAAATAATAACTTTATTATTGCCTCTAGGGCATATTTCCTTCAGTCTCCCACTTGCACTAGAGTCAATAATCTAGTTCACATCGCCATGTGATATAATTACCAATAGTTCACATCACCATGTGATTAACACCCATAGTTCACATTGACATGTGACCAACACCCAAAGGGTTTACTAGAGTCAATAATCTAGTTCACATCGCTATGTGATTAACACCCAAAGAGTACTGAGGTGTGATCATGTTTTTCTTGTGAGAGAAGTTTAGTCAACGGGTCTGCCACATTCAGATCCGTAAGTATTTTGCAAATTTCTATGTCAACAATGCTCTACACAGAGCTACTCTAGCTAATTTCTCCCACTTTCAATATGTATCCATATTGAGTTTAAAGTCATCTGGATCAGTGTCAAAATTTGCATCGACGTAACCCTTTACGACGAACCTTTTGTCACTTCCATAATCGAGAAACATATCCTTATTCCACTAAGGATAATTTTGACCAATGTCTATGAAGGAAATATGCCCTAGAGGCAATAATAAAGTTATTATTTATTTCCTTATAATCATGATAAATGTTTATTATTCATGCTAGAATTGTATTTACCGGAAACATAATACATGTGTGAATACATAGACAAACAAAGTGTCACTAGTATGCCTCTACTTGACTAGCTCGTTAATCAAAGATGGTTATGTTTCCTAACCATGAACAATGAGTTGTTATTTGATTAACGAGGTCACATCATTAGCAGAATGATCTGATTGACATGACCCATTCCATTAGCTTAGCACCCAATCGTTTAGTATGTTGCTATTGCTTTCTTCATGACTTATACATGTTCATATGACTATGAGATTATGCAACTCCCGTTTACCGGAGGAACACTTTGGGTACTACCAAACGTCACAACGTAACTGGGTGATTATAAAGGAGTACTACAGGTGTCTCCAATGGTCGATGTTGGGTTGGCGTATTTCGAGATTAGGATTTGTCACTCCGATTGTCGGAGAGGTATCTCTGGGCCCTCTCGGTAATACACATCACATAAGCCTTGCAAGCATTACAACTAATATGTTAGTTGTGAGATGATGTATTACGGAACGAGTAAAGAGACTTGCCGGTAACAAGATTGAACTAGGTATTGGATACCGACGATCGAATCTCGGGCAAGTAACATACCAATGACAAAGGGAACAACGTATGTTGTTATGCGGTCTGACCGATAAAGATCTTCGTAGAATATGTAGGAGCCAATATGGGCATCCAGGTCCCGCTATTGTTTATTGACCGGAGACGTGTCTCGGTCATGTCTACATTGTTCTCGAACCCGTAGGGTCCGCACGCTTAAGGTTACGATGACAGTTATATTATGAGTTTACATGTTTTGATGTACCGAAGGAGTTCGGAGTCCCGGATGAGATCGGGGACATGATGAGGAGTCTCGAAATGGTCGAGATGTAAAGATTCATATATTGGATGATATGGTTAGGCCAAGGGGTCAAGCCCATGAGGCTTTAGGTCGGTGCAAAAGGAGTTTTGCGGAGGCCAGGGGGCCAAACGCCGGAGACCCTGGCGTCTGGCCCTGGGCCAGACGCCGAGGCTCATGGCGTCTGGGCCAGACGCCAAGGTTTGTGGCGTTTGGTCCTGGAGTCCGAGTGGGACTCTTGCCTTTCGGGCAAAACCGACTTTGAGGAGGCTTTTGCTCCAAGTTTCGACCCCGGGGCTCAACATATAAATAGAGGGGCAGGGCTAGCACCAGAGGACACATAAGTTGATCCACGTGATCAATTCCTTAGCCGTGTGCGGCGCCCCAGCCACTATATTCCTCGATAATACTATAGCGGAGTTTAGGCGAAGCCCTGCTGCTGTAGTTCATCAAGATCGTCACCACGCCGTCGTGCTGACGGAACTCTTCCCCGACACTTTGCTGGATCGGAGTCCGGGGATCGTCATCGAGCTGAACGTGTGCTCGAACTCGGAGGTGCCGTAGTTTCGGTGCTTGATCGGTTGGATCGAGAAGACGTACGACTACTTCCTCTACGTCGTGTCACCGCTTCCGCAGTCGGTCTGCGTTGGGTACGTAGACAATACTCTTCCCTCGTTGCTATGCATCACATGATCCTGTGTGTGCGTAGGAATTTTTTTTGAAATTACTATGAAACCCAACAGTGGCATCCGAGCCTAGGTTATTTATGTTGATGTTATATGCACGAGTAGAACACAAGTGAGTTGTGGACGATACAAGTCATACTGCCTACCAGCATGTCATACTTTGGTTCGGCGGTATTGTTGGACGAGACGACCCGGACCAACCTTACGCGTACGGTTACGCAAGACCGGTTCCCTCGACGTGCTTTGCACAGAGATGGCTTGCGGGCGACTGTCTCTCCAACTTTAGTTGAACCAAGTATGGCTACGCCCGGTCCTTGCGAAGGTTAAAACGGAGTCTATTTGACAAACTATCGTTGTGGTTTTGATGCGTAGGTGAGATTGGTTCTTACTTAAGCCCGTAGCAGCCACGTAAAACATGCAACAACAAAGTAGAGGACGTCTAACTTGTTTTTGCAGGGCATGTTGTGATGTGATATGGTCAAAGCATGATGCTGAATTTTATTGTATGAGATGATCATGTTTTGTAACCGAGTTATCGGCAACTGGCAGGAGCCATATGGTTGTCGCTTTATTGTATGCAATGCAATCGCGATGTAATGCTTTACTTTATTACTAAACGGTAGTGATAGTCGTGGAAGCATAAGATTGGCTAGACGACAACGATGCTATGATGGAGATCAAGGTGTCGCGCCGGTGACGATGGTGATCATGACGGTGCTTCGGAGATGGAGATCACAAAGCACAAGATGATGATGACCATATCATATCACTTATATTGATTGCATGTGATGTTTATCTTTTTATGCATATTATCTTGCTTTGATTGACGGTAGCATTATAAGATGATCTCTCACTAAATTATCAAGAAGTGTTCTCCCTGAGTATGCACCGTTGCCAAAGTTAGTCGTGCCCAGACACCACGTGATGATCGGGTGTGATAAGCTCTACGTCCATCTACAACGGGTGCAAGCCAGTTTTGCACACGCGGAATACTCAGGTTAAACTTGACGAGCCTAGCATATGCAGATATGGCCTCGGAACACGGAGACCGAAAGGTCAAGCGTGAATCATATAGTAGATATGATCAACATAACGATGTTCACCATTGAAAACTACTCCATCTCACGTGATGATCGGTCATGGTTTAGTTGATTTGGATCACGTAATCACTTAGAGGATTAGAGGGATGTCTATCTAAGTGGGAGTTCTTAAATAATATGATTAATTGAACTTAAATTTATCATGAACTTAGTACCTGATAGTATCTTGCTTGTTTATGTTGATTGTAGATAGATGGCTCGTGCTGTTGTTCCGTTGAATTTTAATGCGTTCCTTGAGAAAGCAAAGTTGAAAGATGATGGTAGCAATTACACGGACTGGGTCCGTAACTTGAGGATTATCCTCATTGCTGCACAGAAAAATTACGTCCTGGAAGCACCGCTGGGTGCCAGGCCTACTGCTGGAGCAACACCAGATGTTATGAACGTCTGGCAAAGCAAAGCTGATGACTACTCGATAGTTCAGTGTGCCATGCTTTACGGCTTAGAATCGGGACTTCAACGACGTTTTGAACGTCATGGAGCATATGAGATGTTCCAGGAGTTGAAGTTAATATTTCAAGCAAATGCCCGAATTGAGAGATATGAAGTCTCCAATAAGTTCTATAGCTGCAAGATGGAGGAGAACAGTTCTGTCAGTGAGCATATACTCAAAATGTCTGGGTATAATAATCACTTGATTCAATTGGGAGTTAATCTTCCGGATGATTGCGTTATTGACAGAATTCTCCAATCACTACCACCAAGCTACAAGAGCTTCGTGATGAACTATAATATGCAAGGGATGAACAAGACTATTCCTGAGCTCTTCGCAATGCTGAAAGCTGCGGAGGTAGAAATAAAGAAGGAGCATCAAGTGTTGATGGTTAACAAGACCACTAGTTTCAAGAAAAAGGGCAAAGGAAAGAAAAAGGGGAACTTCAAGAAGAACGGCAAGCAAGTTGCTACTCAAGAGAAGAAACCCAAGTCTGGACCTAAGCCTGAAACAGAGTGCTTCTACTGCAAGCAGACTGGTCACTGGAAGCGGAACTGCCCCAAGTATTTGGCGGATAAGAAGGATGGCAAGGTGAACAAAGGTATATGTGATATACATGTTATTGATGTGTACCTTACTAGAGCTCGCAGTAGCACCTGGGTATTTGATACTGGTTCTGTTGCTAATATTTGCAACTCGAAACAGGGACTACGGAATAAGCGGGCACTGGCAAAGGACGAGGTGACGATGCGCGTGGGAAATGGTTCCAAAGTCGATGTGATCGCAGTCGGCACGCTACCTCTACATCTACCTTCGGGATTAATATTAGACTTAAATAATTGTTATTTGGTGCCAGCGTTGAGCATGAACATTATATCTGGATCTTGTTTAATGCGAGACAGTTATTCATTTAAATCAGAGAATAATGGTTGTTCTATTTATATGAGTAATATCTTTTATGGTCATGCACCCTTGAAGAGTGGTCTATTCTTATTAAATCTCGATAGTAGTAATACACATATTCATAATGTTGAAACCAAAAGATGCAGAGTTGATAATGAAAGTGCAACTTATTTGTGGCACTGTCGTTTAGGTCATATCGGTATAAAGCGCATGAAGAAACTCCATACTGATGGACTTTTGGAACCACTTGATTATGAATCACTTGGTACTTGCGAACCGTGCCTCATGGGCAAGATGACTAAAACACCGTTCTCCGGTACTATGGAGAGAGCAACAGATTTGTTGGAAATCATACATACCGATGTATGTGGCCCGATGAATATTGAGGCTCGTGGCGGATATCGTTATTTTCTCACCTTCACAGATGATTTAAGCAGATATGGGTATATCTACTTAATGAAACATAAGTCTGAAACATTTTAAAAGTTCAAAGAATTTCAGAGTGAAGTTGAAAATCATCGTAACAAGAAAATAAAGTTTCTACGATCTGATCGTGGAGGAGAATATTTGAGTTACGAGTTTGGTGTACATTTGAAAAACTGTGGAATAGTTTCGCAACTCACGCCACCCGGAACACCACAGCATAATGGTGTGTCCGAACGTCGTAATCGTACTTTACTAGATATGGTGCGATCTATGATATCTCTTACTGATTTACCGCTATCATTTTGGGGATATGCTTTAGAGACGGCCGCATTCACGTTAAATAGGGCACCATCAAAATCCATTGAGACGACGCCTTATGAACTGTGGTTTGGCAAGAAACCAAAGTTGTCATTTCTTAAAGTTTGGGGCTGCGATGCTTATGTGAAAAAGCTTCAACCTGATAAGCTCGAACCCAAATCGGAGAAATGTGTCTTCATAGGATACCCAAAGGAAACTATTGGGTACACCTTCTATCACAGATCCGAAGGCAAAACATTCGTTGCTAAGAATGGATCATTTCTAGAGAAGGAGTTTCTCTCGAAAGAAGTGAGTGGGAGGAAAGTAGAACTTGACGAGGTAACTATACCTGCTCCCTTACTGGAAAGTAGTTCATCACAAAAAACTGTTTCAGTGACACCTACACCAGTTAGTGAGGAAGCCAATGATAATGATCATGAAACTTCAGATCAAGATACTACTGAACCTCGTAGATCAACCAGAGTAAGATCCACACCAGAGTGGTACGGTAATCCTGTTCTGGAGGTCATGCTACTAGATCATGATGAACCTACGAACTATGAAGAAGCGATGGTGAGCCCAGATTCCGCAAAGTGGCTTGAAGCCATGAAATCTGAGATGAGATCCATGTATGAGAACAAAGTGTGGACTTTGGTTGACTTGCCCGATGATTGGCAAGCAATTGAGAATAAATGGATCTTCAAGAAGAAGACTGACGCTGATGGTAATGTTACTGTCTACAAAGCTCGACTTGTCGCAAAAGGTTTTCGGCAAGTTCAAGGGATTGACTACGATGAGACCTTCTCACCCGTAGCGATGCTTAAGTCTGTCCGAATCATGTTAGCAATTGCCGCATTTTATGATTATGAAATTTGGCAGATGGATGTCAAAACTGCATTCCTGAATGGATTTCTGGAAGAAGAGTTGTATATGATGCAACCAGAAGGTTTTGTCGATCCAAAGGAAGCTAACAAAGTGTGCAAGCTCCAGCGATCCATTTATGGACTGGTGCAAGCCTCTCGGAGTTGGAATAAACGTTTTGATAGTGTGATCAAAGCATTTGGTTTTATACAGACTTTCGGAGAAGCCTGTATTTACAAGAAAGTGAGTGGGAGCTCTGTAGCATTTTTGATGTTATATGTGGATGACATATTACTGATTGGAAATGATATAGAATTTCTGGATAGCATAAAGGGATACTTGAATAAAAAAATTTCAATGAAAGACCTCGGTGAAGCTGCTTACATATTAGGTATTAAGATCTATAGAGATAGATCAAGACGCTTAATTGGACTTTCACAAAACACATACCTTGACAAGATTTTGAAGAAATTCAAAATGGATCAAGCAAAGAAAGGATTCTTGCCTGTATTACAAGGTGTGAAATTGAGTAAGACTCAATGCCCGACCACTGCAGAAGATAGAGAGAATATGAAAGATGTTCCCTATGCATCAGCCATAGGCTCTATCATGTATGCAATGCTGTGTACCAGACCTGATGTGTGCCTTGCTATAAGTTTAGCAGGGAGGTACCAAAGTAATCCAGGAGTGGATCACTGGACAGCGGTCAAGAACATCCTGAAATACCTGAAAAGGACTAAGGATATGTTTCTCGTATATGGAGGTGACAAAGAGCTCACCGTAAAAGGTTACGTTGATGCAAGCTTTGACACTGATCCGGACGATTCTAAATCGCAAACCGGATACGTGTTTACATTAAACGGTGGAGCTGTCAGTTGGTGCAGTTCTAAACAAAGCATCGTAGCGGGATCTACATGTGAAGCGGAATACATAGCTGCTTCGGAAGCAGCAAATGAAGGAGTCTGGATGAAGGAGTTCATATCCGATCTAGGTGTCATACCTAGTGCATCGGGTCCAATGAAAATCTTTTGTGACAATACTGGTGCAATTGCCTTGGCAAAGGAATCCAGATTTCACAAAAGGACCAAACACATCAAGAGATGCTTCAACTCCATCCGGGATCTAGTCCAGGTGGGAGACATAGAGATTTGCAAGATACATACGGATCTGAATGTTGCAGACCCATTGACTAAGCCTCTTCCACGAGCAAAACATGATCAGCACCAAGGCTCCATGGGTGTTAGAATCATTACAGTGTAATCTAGATTATTGACTCTAGTGCAAGTGGGAGACTGAAGGAAATATGCCCTAGAGGCAATAATAAAGTTATTATTTATTTCCTTATAATCATGATAAATGTTTATTATTCATGCTAGAATTGTATTTACCGGAAACATAATACATGTGTGAATACATAGACAAACGAAGTGTCACTAGTATGCCTCTACTTGACTAGCTCGTTAATCAAAGATGGTTATGTTTCCTAACCATGAACAATGAGTTGTTATTTGATTAACGAGGTCACATCATTAGCAGAATGATCTGATTGACATGACCCATTCCATTAGCTTAGCACCCGATCGTTTAGTATGTTGCTATTGCTTTCTTCATGACTTATACATGTTCCTATGACTATGAGATTATGCAACTCCCGTTTACCGGAGGAACACTTTGGGTACTACCAAACGTCACAACGTAACTGGGTGATTATAAAGGAGTACTACAGGTGTCTCCAATGGTCGATGTTGGGTTGGCGTATTTCGAGATTAGGATTTGTCACTCCGATTGTCGGAGAGGTATCTCTGGGCCCTCTCGGTAATACACATCACATAAGCCTTGCAAGCATTACAACTAATATGTTAGTTGTGAGATGATGTATTACGGAACGAGTAAAGAGACTTGCCGGTAACGAGATTGAACTAGGTATTGGATATCGACGATCGAATCTCGGGCAAGTAACATACCGATGATAAAGGGAACAACGTATGTTGTTATGCGGTCTGACCGATAAAGATCTTCGTAGAATATGTAGGAGCCAATATGGGCATCCAGGTCCCGCTATTGGTTATTGACCGGAGACGTGTCTCGGTCATGTCTACATTGTTCTCGAACCCGTAGGGTCCGCACGCTTAAGGTTACGATGACAGTTATATTATGAGTTTACATGTTTTGATGTACCGAAGGAGTTCGGAGTCCCGGATGAGATCGGGGACATGACGAGGAGTCTCGAAATGGTCGAGACGTAAAGATTCATATATTGGATGATATGGTTAGGCCAAGGGGTCAAGCCCATGAGGCTTTAGGTCGGTGCAAAAGGAGTTTTGCGGAGGCCAGGGGGCCAAACGCCGGAGACCCTGGCGTCTGGCCCTGGGCCAGACGCCGAGGCCCATGGCGTCTGGGCCAGACGCCAAGGTTTGTGGCGTTTGGTCCTGGAGTCCGAGTGGGACTCTTGCCTTTCGGGCAAAACCGACTTTGAGGAGGCTTTTGCTCCAAGTTTCGACCCCGGGGCTCAACATATAAATAGAGGGGCAGGGCTAGCACCAGAGGACACATAAGTTGATCCACGTGATCAATTCCTTAGCCGTGTGCGGCGCCCCAGCCACTATATTCCTCGATAATACTATAGCGGAGTTTAGGCGAAGCCCTGCTGCTGTAGTTCATCAAGATCGTCACCACGCCGTCGTGCTGACGGAACTCTTCCCCGACACTTTGCTGGATCGGAGTCCGGGGATCGTCATCGAGCTGAACGTGTGCTCGAACTCGGAGGTGCCGTAGTTTCGGTGCTTGATCGGTTGGATCGAGAAGACGTACGACTACTTCCTCTACGTCGTGTCACCGCTTCCGCAGTCGGTCTGCGTTGGGTACGTAGACAATACTCTTCCCTCGTTGCTATGCATCACATGATCCTGTGTGTGCGTAGGAATTTTTTTTGAAATTACTACGAAACCCAACAGTCTAGTGATCTACTCCTAGATCACTATTGTACTCCTTTGCCAAACTCAGGGTAGGGTATACAATAGGTCTGGTACACAGCATGGCATACTTTATAGAACCTATGGCTGAGGCATAGGGAATGACTTTCATTCTCTCTCTATCTTCTGCCGTGGTCGGGTTTTTGAGTCTTACTCAACTTCACACCTTGTAACACAGGCAAGAACTCCTTCTTCGACTGTTTCATTTTGAACTACTTCAAAATCTTGTCAAGGTATGTACTCATTGAAAAACTTATCAAGCGTCTTGATCTATCTCTATAGATCTTGATGCTCAATATGTAAGCAGCTTCACTGAGGTCTTTCTTCGAAAACTCCTTTCAAATATTCCTTTATGCTTTGCAGAATAATTCTACATTATCTCCGATCAACAATATGTCTTTCACATATACTTATCAGAAATGTTGTAGTGCTCCCAGTCACTTTCTTGTAAATACAGGCTTCACCGCAAGTCTGTATAAAACTATATGCTTGATCAACTTATCAAAGCGTACATTCCAACTCCGAGATGCTTGCACCAGTCCATAGATGGATCGCTGGAGCTTGCATATTTTGTTAGTACCTTTAGGATTGACAAAACCTTCTGGTTGCATCATATACAACTCTTCTTTAATAAATCCATTAAGGAATGCAGTTTTGTTTATCCATTTGCCAGATTTCATAAAATGCGGCAATTGCTAACATGATTCGGACAGACTTAAGCATAGATACGAGTGAGAAACTCTCATCGTAGTCAACACCTTGAACTTGTCGAAAACCTTTTTGCGACAATTTTAGCTTTGTAGATAGTAACACTACTATCAATGTCCGTCTTCCTCTTGAAGATCCATTTAATCTCAATGGCTTACCGATCATTGGGCAAGTCAATCAAAGTCCATACTTTGTTCTCATACACGGATCTCATCTCAGATTTCATGGCCTCAAGCCATTTCGCGGAATCTAGGCTCATCATCGCTTCCTCATAGTTCATAGGCTCGTCATGGTCAAGTAACATGACCTCCAGAACAGGATTACTGTACCACTCTGGTGCGGATCTCACTCTGGTTTACCTACGAGGTTCGGTAGTAACTTGATCTGAAGTTACATGATCATCATCATTAGCTTCCTCACTAATTGGTGTAGTAGTCATAGGAACAGATTTCTGTGATGAACTACTTTCCAATAATGGAGCAGGTACAGTTACCTCATCAAGTTCTACTTTCCTCCCACTCACTTCTTTCGAGAGAAGCTCCTTCTCTGGAAAGGATCCATTCTCAGCAACGAATATCTTGCCTTTGGATCTGTGAGAGAAGGTGTACCCAACATATTCTTTTGGGTATCCTATGAAGACGCACTTCTCCGATTTGGGTTTGAGATTATCAGGTTGAAACTTTTTCACATAAGCATTGCAACCTCAAACTTTAAGAAACGACAGCTTAGGTTTCTTGCCAAACCATAGTTCATATGGTGTCGTCTCAACGGATTTAGATGGTGCCCTATTTATCGTGAATGCAGCTGTCTCTAATGCATAACCCCAAAATGATAGTGGTAATCGGTAAGAGACATCATAGATCGCTCCATATCTAATAAAGCACGGTTACGATGTTCGGACACACCATTACACTGTGGTGTTCCAGGTGGCATGAGTAGTGAAACTATTTCACATTGTTTTAACTGAAGGCCAAACTCGTAAGTCAAATATTTTACTTCTGCGATCATATTGTAGAAACTTTTATTTTTTGTTACGATGATTCTCCACTTCACTCTGAAATTATTTGAACTTTTCAAATGTTTCAGACTTGTGTTTCATCAAGTAGATATACTCATATCTGCTCAAATCATCTGTGAAGATTAGAAAATAATGATACCTGCCGCGAGTCTCAATATTCATCGGACCACATACATCAATATGTATGATTTCCAAAAAATCTGTTGCTCGCTCCATTGTTCCGTAGAACGGAGTCTTAGTCATCTTGCCCATGAGGCATGGTTCGCAAGCATCAACTGATTCATAATCAAGTGATTCCAAAAGCCCATCAACATGGATTTTCTTCATGCGCTTTACACCAATATGACCTAAACGGCAGTGCCACAAATAAGTTTCACTATCATTATTAACTTTTCATCTTTTGGTTTCAATATTATGAATATGTGTATCACTACGATCGAGATCCAACAAACCATTTTCATTGGGTGTGTAACCATATAAGGTTTTATTCATGTAAACAGAACAGCAATTTATTCTCTTACTTAAATGAATAACCGTATTGCAATAAACACGATCAAATCATATTCATGCTCAATGCAAACACCAAATAACACTTATTTAGGTTCAACACTAATCCCAAAAGTATAGGAGTGTGCGATGATGATCATATCAATCTTGGAACCACTTCCAACACACATCGTCAGTTCACCCTTAACTAGTCTATGTTCATTCTGCAATTCCCGTTTCGAGTTACTACTCTTAGCAACTGAACCAATATCAAATACCGAGGGGTTGCTACGAACACTAGTAAAATACACATCAATAATCTGTATATCAAATATACCTTTGTTCACTTTGCCATCCTTCTTATCCGCTAAATACTTGGGGTAGTTTCGCTTCCGGTGACCAGTCCCTTTGCAGTAGAAGCACTTAGTCTTAGGCTTAGGACCAGACTTGGGCTTCTTCACTTGAGCAGCAACTTGCTTGCCGTTCTTCTTGAAGTTCCCCTTCTTCCCTTTGCCCTAAACTAGTGGTCTTGTCTACCATCAACACTTGATATTTTTCTTGATTTCTACCTTCGTCGATTTCAGCATTACGAAGAGCTTGGGAATCGTTTCCGTTATCCCTTGCATATCATAGTTCATCATCAAGTTCTACTAACTTGGTGATGGTGACTAGAGAATTCTGTCAATCACTATTTTATCTGGAAGATTAACTCCCACTTGATTCAAGCGATTGTAGTACCCAGACAATCTGAGCACATGCTCACTGCTTGAGCTATTCTCCTCCATCTTTTAGCTATAGAACTTGTTGGAGACTTCATATCTCTCAACTCGGGTATTTGCTTGAAATATTAACTTCAACTCCTAGAACATCTCATATGGTCCATGACATTCAAAATGTCTTTGAAGTCCCGATTCTAAGTTGTTAAGCATGGTGCACTAAACTATCAAGTAGTCATCATATTGAGCTAGCCAAACGTTCATAATGTCTTTATCTGCTCTTGCAATAGGTCTGTCACCTAGCAGTGCATCAAGGACATAATTCTTCTGTGCAACAATGAGGATAAACCTCAGATCACGGATCCAATCCGCATCATTACTACTAACATTTTTCAACTTAGTTTTCTCTAGGAACATATAAAATTAAACGGGGAGCAATATCGCGAGCTATTGATCTACAACATAGATATGCTAATACTACCAGGAATAAGTTCATGATAAATTAAAGTTTAATTAATCATATTACTTAAGAACTCCCACTTAGACAGACATCCCTCTAATCTTCTAAGTGATCCCGTGATCCATATCAACTAAACCATGTCCGGTCATCACGTGAGATGGAGTAGTTTCAATGGTGAACATCACTATGTTGACCATATCTACTATATGATTCACGCTCGACCTTTCGGTCTCCGTGTTCCGAGGTCATATCTGTTATATGCTAGGCTCGTCAAGTTTAACCTGAGTATTCCGCATGTGCAACTGTTTTGCACCCGTTGTATTTGAACGTAGAGCCTATCACACCCGATCATCACGTGGTGTCTCAACACGAAGAACTTTCACAACGGTGCATACTCAGGGAGAACACTTGTACCTTGATAATTAGTGAGAGATCATCTTATAAAGCTACCGTCGAACTAAGCAAAATAAGATGTATAAAATATAAACATCACATGCAATCAAAATATGTGACATGATATGGCCATCATCATCTTGTGCCTTTGATCTCCATCTCCAAAGTATCGTCAAGATCTCCATCGTCACCGGCTTGACACCATGATCTCCATCATCTTGATCTCTATCAATGTGTTGTCACATGGTTGTCTCGCCAACAATTGCTCTTGCAACTATTGCTATCGCATAGCGATAAAGTAAAGCAATTATTTGGTGCTTGCATCTTATGCAATAGAGAGATAACCATAAGGCTTTTGCCTGTTGCCGATAACTTCAACAAAACATGATCATCTCATACAACAACTTATATCTCATCACGTCTTGACCATATCACATCACAACATGCCCTGCAAAAACAAGTTAGACGTCCTCTACTTTGTTGTTGCAAGTTTTACGTGGCTGCTACGGGCTGAACAAGAACCGTTCTTACCTACGCATCAAAACCACAACGATAGTTTGTCAAGTAGGTGCTGTTTTAACCTTCGCAAGGACCGGGCGTAGCCACACTCGGTTCAACTAAAGTTGGAGAAACTGACACCCGCCAGCCACCTGTGTGCAAAGCACGTCGGTAGAACCAGTCTTGCGTAAGCGTACGCGTAATGTCGGTCCGGGCCGCTTCATCCAACAATACCGCCGAACCAAAGTATGACATGCTGGTAAGCAGTATGACTTATATCGCCCACAACTCACTTGTGTTCTACTCATGCATATAACATCAACACATAAAACCTAGGCTCGGATTCCACTGTTGGGGAACGTAGTAATTTCAAAAAAAATCCTATGCACACGCAAGATCATGGTGATGCATAGCAACGAGAGGGGAGAGTGTTGTCTACGTACCCTCGTAGACCGACAGCGGAAGCGTTATGACAATGTGGTTGATGTAGTCGTACGTCTTCACGGCCAAACCGATCAAGCACCGTAACTACGGCACCTCCGAGTTTTAGCACACGTTCAGCTCGATGACGATCCCCAGACTCCGATCCAGCAAAGTGTCGGGGAAGAGTTCCGTCAGCACGACGGCATGGTGACGATCTTGATGTTCTACCGTCACAGGGCTTCGCCTAAGCACCGCTACAATATTATCGAGGATTATGGTGGAGGAGGGCACCGCACACGGCTAATAGATCTCAAGGTTCAATTGTTGTGTCTTTGGGGTGCCCCCTGCACCTGTATATAAAGGAGCAAGGGAGGAGGGTGCCGGCCCTAGGAGGGGGCGCACCAAGTGTGGAGTCCTACTAGGACTCCCTAGTCCTAGTACGATTCCACCTCCCATATGGAATTGGAAAAGAGGAAGGGAAAAGGAGAAGGAAGGAAGGGGGCGCCCCCCTTCCCTAGTACAATTCAGACTAGACCAAGGGGAGGGGTGCGGCCACCCTTGAGGCCCTTTTCCTTCTTTCCTGTATGGCCCAATAAGGCCCAATACGTATTCCCGTAACTCTCCGGTACTCCAAAAAATACCCGAATCACTCGGAACCTTTCCGATGTCCGAATATAGTCGCCCAATATATCGATCTTTACGTCTCGACCATTTCGAGACTCCTCGTCATGACCCCGATCTCATCCGGGACTCCGAACTCCTTCGGTACATCAAAACTCATAAACTCATAATATAACTGTCATCGAAACCTTAAGCGTGCGGACCCTACGGGTTCGAGAATAATGTAGACATGACCGAGACACGTCTCCGGTCAATAACCAATAGCGGAACCTGGATGATCATATTCGCTCCCACATATTCTAAGAAGATCTTTATCGGTCAGACCGCATAACAACATATGTTGTTCCCTTTGTCATCGGTATGTTACTTGCCCGAGATTCGATCGTCGGTATCTCAATACCTAGTTCAATCTCGTTACCGGCAAGTCTCTTTACTTGTTCCGTAATACATCATCATGCAACTAACTCATTAGTTGCAATGCTTGCAAGGCTTAAGTGATGTGCATTACCGAGAGGGCCCAGAGATACCTCTCCGACAATCGGAGTGACAAATCCTAATGTCGAAATACGCCAACCCAACAAGTACCTTCCGAGACACCTGTAGAGCACCTTTATAATCACCCAGTTACGTTGTGACATTTGGTAGCACACAAAGTGTTCCTCTGGTAAACGGGAGTTGCATAATCTCATAGTCATAGGAACATGTATAAGTCATGAAGAAAGCAATAGCAACAAACTAAACGATCAAGTGCTATGCTAACGGAATGGGTCAAGTCAATCACATCATTCTCCTAATGATGTGATCCCGTTAATCAAATGACAACTCATGTCTATGGCTAGGAAACATAACCATCTTTGATCAACGAGCTAGTCAAGTAGAGGCATACTAGTGACACTCTGTTTGTCTATGTATTCACACATGTATAACGTTTCCGGTTAATACAATTCTAGCATGAATAATAAACATTTATCATGATATAAGGAAATAAATAATAACTTTATTATTGCCTCTAGGGCATATTTCCTTCTTCCCCCTCCCCCGCATTGATCAAATCATTGATGCTACCGCAGGACACGACTCATTGTGTTTCCTAGATGCATATTCCGGATACCATCAAATCAAAATGAAGGAGTCTGATCAAGCTGCAACAGCATTCATTACCCCATATGGGCCATTCTGCTTCAACACCATGCCCTTCGGGCTCAAGAACGCCGGCGCCACATACCAACGCATGATTCAAACATGCCTGGAGAAGCAGATTGGCAAGACAGTTGAACCTTACGTGGACGACGTCGTCATCAAAACCAGGCACGTAGAAACATTGATAGATGATTTACGTCTCACATTCGATAACCTCGGCACGTATGACATCAAGCTCAATCCTGAAAAGTGCGTTTTCGGCGTCCCCGCCGGAAAACTGCTGGGCTTCATCGTTTCCAACAGAGGAATTGAAGCAAATCCAGCCAAAATCCGAGCTCTGTCACAATTGGCTACGCCAAGAGACCTTAAACAAGTCCAAAAGCTCACGGGTTGCGTGGCAGCTCTAAGCCGCTTTATCTCCAGATTGGGAGAAAAGGCACTGCCACTCTATCGTCTTCTACGGTGAACCGATCACTTCGAGTGGACGGACGCGGCAACAGCCGAACTGGAGGAAATAAAAACCCTTCTTGCGAGCAACCCAATCCTAGCCGCACCAAACGTCGGCGAACCGATGTTGTTATACATACCGGCAACACATCAGGTGGTGAGCGTCGTGCTCGTCGTTGAACGAGAACATGACGAACACAAATTCCCGCTTCAGAAGCCAGTATACTACGTATCCATTGTCCTTACACCATGCAAATCCCGGTACCCCCATTATCAAAATATAGCATACACGGTCTTCATGGCATCCCGAAAGCTTCATCACTACTTCCAGGAGTGTTCGATCACGGTGGCTTCCGAAGTACCACTCAATGACATTATAAACAACCATGATGCCACGAGCCGGATTGCCAAATGGGCCATTGAGCTCCTTCCATTTGATATTACATACAAACCACGTTGAGCTATTAAATCCCAAGTACTGGCTGACTTCGTCGCCGAATGGACAGAGGCCGAACTCCCTAAAGAGTACAACACATATTCCGATTGGGTTATGTATTTCAATGGCTCCAAAATGCTGGCAGGGCTAGGAGCGGGCGTCGTTTTAACGTCCCCTACTAGAGACATCGTTCAGTACGTACTCCAAATACTATACACAGACTCCAATAACACAGCCGAATACGAGGCCTTATTGCATGGTCTCCGGATGGCTGTCTCCATGGGCATACAACGCCTAGAAGTGTGCGGGGACTCAAACCTCACAATATCTCAAATAAATGGAGACTTCGACGCCAAAGATCCGAAGATGGCAGCTTATCGTAACGCAGTCATAAAAATGTCGGCCCGGTTCGAGGGGCTCGAGTTCCATCATGTGGCTCGAGAAAGTAATCAATCGGCGGACGTTCTTGCTCGTATTGGCGCTAAGCGCGACCCCGTCCCACCTAATATCTTTCTGGAAATGCTTTTTAAGCCATCCGTGGTGTGGCAGGGGGAAAACAGCAACACTAGTCCGGATCCGAGCATAACCCCAGATTCCCAAACCACCGACATCATCAGAGGCTCAGCCACCGAAATAACACCATCGGCGCATCTCATAATGGTAGTCATTGCCCCATGGACCGAACCCTTCCTGGCCTACCTTAACAGGAAGGAGCTTCCTGAGGACCAGAATGAGTCCTGCTACATTGTCCGGCGTTCGAAGGCCTACTAGGTTCATGACGGAGGGCTCTATAAGAAAAGTGCTACCGGAGTTCTTCAAAGATGTATCTCCAAGGAAGAGGGGCGAAAGCTCTTGGCCGAGATTCACGCCGGGCTCGGCGGTCACCACGCCGCAACTCGGGCCCTTGTTAGCAAGGCCTTCCGTGCAGGGTTTTATTGGCCGAAGGCCCGAGCAGATGCACAGGACCTTGTCCAACGTTGCGTCGAATGCCAACTCTTCGCCAACCAAAGCCATATGCCCCCCACTGCCTTACAAACAATCCCCATCACTTGGCCTTTTGCGGTCTGGGGACTGATATGGTCGGACCCCTTAAAGGAGGAAGCCACAAGAGAAAGTATATGCTGATCATGGTGGATAAATTCACTAAGTGGATAGAGGCCAAACCAGTCAAAACGGCCGAAGCGGGGCCGGTAATAGATTTCATATCCGGCGTGGTACACCATTATGGTCTCCCACACAACATAATAACCGATAATGGCTCTAATTTCACAGCTGATGAAGTGAAAACTTGGTGTGCTAATCTAGGTATTAAACTCGATTACGCCTCGGTCTATCACCCGCAGACAAACGGTCAAGTCGAACGGGCTAATGGTCTTATTATGAGTGGCATCAAACCTAGACTAGTGCGGTCTTTGAAAGAATCAGACAAGCATTGGGTGGAGGAACTTGAATCCGTACTCTGGGGGCTGTGGACCACGCCCAACCGCACTACTGGATATACACCTTTCTTCATGGTGTACAGTGCAGAAGTAGTGTTACCCTGCGATATTATTCATGACTCACCTCGAGTGCGCATGTACGAAGAGAGAGAAGCCGAGCTTGATCGGCAGGACAACCTAGATGCCTTGGAGGAGGAGCGCGGCGTCGCAAAAGCCCATTCCGCATTTTGTCAATAGCAGGCTCACAGGTATCAAAGCAGATAAGTGCGGGCCAAGACTTATAACATTGGTGATCTCGTTCTACACCTACCGAAGAAGAAAAATGACAAACTCAAGCCCAAGTGGGAGGGTCCCTTCATCATTGACGAAGTTCTCACTGGAGGAGCGTACCGCCTGCGTGATGCCTGAGACAATCACCTGGAGCCGAACCCCTGGAATGCGGCCAGACTACGACGATTTTATGCCTAGCGCCGAACTCTGTGTTCGTCTCTTCCCTCCTGTTATTAACGTTATTTTTTCTCTCTTTTTGTTTTTTATCTTTTTCTTTCGTTTTGCTCTTTAGCCTTACAGTTTCAGTACGGCTAGACCGTCCTTACCTGATGCATACATCTCTGCATATGTACGTTCATTATACCTGGGGGCTTCTCGTACAGAAGCTTGCTATTATCCTTTGAGCATCAAGCTCACCACATATGCATTTTTCCATATGTACCTTTTCTTCTCCATTATATGCATCGATATGACTTAAGTTTTGGCCAAGCTGGTTTGCCTGGCTCCTGTGCTTATGCCCTATGTTCCCGTTAGTTCATAAAGGGAGCACCTCTGCGATTGTTACTGCCGGGTCATCCGGATGTGTACCTCAGACTGGGTGAAGCCGAAAGCTAGCGTTCTTAAGGGAATATTCGGTCGGCGAATTAAAGATGCCCCCGCATTCATTCCCTGTGATTTTTTCAATCACAGTTCGGAAATGCACATTAAACGCATGCACACCCAGGGAAAGGAACCCTTAACGGAACTATTCTCTCTGGAAGATGTTTCTTACATAATGTAATATAACATAACTAGCCGGATCCACATTGTCTGTTCAAGCTACTATGACCCCTACGCCTAGTTCCGATGCACGCCCCCGGTATATTCTACCATTAGGGTATTCGGAAACACTCCGCACCTTCGGGTCCAGAGGTCGAAGCGAAAAGGTCGGCCATGACAATTGTTTTTATTATCCAGCTAGAAGGAAAGTGCATAGTCACTTAGGACTCAAAAACTTCCTCCTCTATACCGTCCAATAGGCGGTCTAACTTACAATCCTATTGTGAGTATCTAGCAGCCACCTCAACTTGGCCATATACTAAACTAACGGGAATTTCTTCCCCATTTGACCCTAGCAGACCGACCCGGGCCATGTGATTCGGATCCAGCTTGGTATACCACGTTTTATCATGGCCCAGGCTTCTCGCGGACCCTCTCGGCAGGCCGATATCTTCCACAGTCGGATACGCCGACGCGCTCCCTTGAACAACTCTACAAGCTTCTCCATACTCCCTGGAGGGGAGTCGGATGGCCATAAGGCCTTGGCTACACTCCGCATTGCCTACCGAGCTTGCTCGTGCAACTGCGACAGCTCTTGCAGAAGATCACTTGATGATCCGGACACCTCCTCTTCAGGGCGGCCCATCAATACACCTGCAATCACAGCTATATCAGCTACGGTTACTTCCAAACTGTTATAAGATAAATGCGGCCACATACTGAATATGCCGCCTCGCAGTTTTTTGTTCTCCTTCACGGAGTCAGCTAGCTGAGCTCGCACGTCTTTCAGTTCTTCACCCAGTTTGATGTTCGAATCCTGGAGCTTCTTTTTCTCCTGAACGACTTTTGTTAACACACGCTCGCCCGCTGCTAGCAGTTTTTTGGCTCCATGTTCTTCGCCTCGAGTGGCATCTAGCTACTCCCGCAGTTGTTCTAACGATCAAATACAACGATAAGCAACCAGATTAGCATTATTAGTGTACAATTATGATTTCTCGATGGAGGGAAACATTACCGGGGGATGCCTTCTTGGATTTCTCCAGTTCGGCATTGGCAGTAGACAGCTGGCGCCGACACTTTTCTAGATCCTGAGTTAACATGGTGTTCTTCTCCGTAAGCACCTGGTTGTACATTGATCCTTAAATCAGTTGTTTCAACTACTTTAAGTCTCGGGGGCTACTGGCATATGGTTATGATAGTCAGACAGAACAAACTTACCTACACATCTTTTAAATACTGTTTTGTGGCTCTATTAGGCCCATCTCAAGCAGCTCGGATATATGCATCGGCCGAGTTGAAGGCGTTAAATGACTCTTCTAAAAAGCCAGGGTCTCGTAAAACGGCCCTGCGGCGCCGATGATTCATGGCGCTCTCCACTTCCGAGTTGGTGACGGATACATCATCCGAGTCCCCGGCTGGAGGACAGTCCGGCGTCACCCCCGCATTAGCCCCCGTCTTCACGACAGGATTTGAATCCTGGCTGCGAGAAGTATGACCGGCCGAACCCTCGGGTATAGTCCGGCACACCTTTTTCCTGATACAGGGTAAACGGAAAGGTCACTGTTGGATGTGACTGCAAAGGTGCATACTTCCAAATTCATACCTCTTTGATGAAGGCTCGATCGTATCTTCGTTTGCCTTCCTCTTAGAAGGCTTGCCCGGTATGGGGGACGCTCTCTTCGGAGATGCTCCTGGGGCAGCATGGCACGCTGAACGCTTCCCCTTCTAAGCACAGGACAGTGCGGTGGGTAAGGAGGAATAAGAAAACTCTTTTGGATAAGGTGTCTTCAGATTACTTACACATGAAGCAGGAAGGAGGCCAGGGTAATTGGCGATATGGGTACATATGTACCATCATAGCTCATCTGATAGAATATTCCATCCTCAAGCTCCACAAATATGTCCGGATCTTCCTCATATCCAGGGTTAAGATCCCGGTTGCGATTCTCCGGCTGAGGGGCAGGGTCATGGATCCCCTCGACAGCCTTTTGCCATTCCTATTATGAGCAAGATAAGATGCTGCCTGTCAAGAATGATTCAGGGACAAGAATAAAATAGTGGAGCTGAACCTTACCCAGCTGGGAGGATTATACATGGAAAACCCGTCTCGAATTTGTAGACGGGTGAACTCCTCCTTCTCCCCTTTATACAGCTCGGCCAGTATTTTGGCCAGGGCGGCAGGAGTCTTTGGGCCCTTTCGGCCATAGCTTGAGGCGTCATCTTCTCCATTGTAATGCCACATGGGCATCCCTCTGTATTGAAGAGGCTGGACCCCCCGCGTTATCAAAATTGCCATCACCTCGGCTATTGACAATCCGGACTGGGCAAGCGTCTTAATCTTGCCCAGCAGCAGGCTGATCTCTGCACTATCCTCTTCCTCGAGGCTCCGAGGACGCCAGCTATGGCGTTTCTTCAGCGGAGCATTTGAAAACTCAGGGAGGCCCATATGGACGGGGTCGGGTAGAGCGACGTCGTCGATGTAGAACCATCCGGAAGGCCACTCTTCGGGAGCTTTCTTCGGCGTGCCGGACGGGTATCCGGTCCCGGCGATGCGCCACACTTTGGCTCCTCCCACTTTAAAAATTGACCCACCTTGATTGTGAGGGATGAGGCAGAACAGTCTTCTCCACAAATCGAAATGGGCCTCGCAACCCAGGAATAGTTTGCATAAAGCAACGTAACCCGCGATGTGTACGATGGAGGCTGGGGTAAAATTATGCAGCTGGAGGCCGTAGTACTCCAGAAGCCCTCGGAGGAATGGGTGAATTGGAAATCCCACGCCCCTCAGCAGATAGGGGATGAAGCATACTCGTTCTCCCACAGACGGATTAGGGAAATCCTCCGCCTGGGTTTTGCCGTTGAAGAAGGCCAGTCCTGCTCGAACAAGGACCAGATCTGCAGGAGGGAGAAATCCTTGCGTTTGCAGCTTCACCAATTGGCTGTGGGGCACGAAGCACCTCTTCTACTCGCCTCTCTCTAGGTTGGAATGGGAAGAGGAGCTAGGAATGTTGGCCATGTTGGAATGGTTTCGCCTAGCAGTATCTGAGGATTTTCTCCGCGTGATGCCGAAAGGATCTAAGATCCAATCCCTTTAAATAGACATTCTTTCTTGCAGGGCTAGGGTGTTATTTCCAAAAAATACCATGAGCACCCACATTCGCCCGACACGTGGAGGATGAAGTCATAAATGCAAAGAAGCCAAGGGGTGCGGCATTGAATTGAAAGCCGAACACATTACTTGGAAGATGTTGGAGGAGGAACCCGCCTTGCAATGCCGAAGACAGTCTGCGCGCCGAACACCTCGTCATTGAAGCCTGGTTCAGGGGCTACTGAGGGAGTCCTGGACTAAGGGGTCCTCGGGCATCCGGCCTATTAGCCATGGGCTGGACTGATGGGCTGTGAAGATACGAAGACCGAAGACTGTCCCCGTGTCCGAATGGGACTCTCCTTGGCGTGGAAGGCAAACTTGGCGATCGGATATGTAGATTCCCTTCTTTGTAACTGACCTTGTGTAACCCTAGATCCTCCTAGTGTCTATATAAACCGGAGGACTTAGTCCGGATAGGACTGCTACCTCTTGAGCACTGCGTTGGTTTTCCCCGAAGAGGAAGGGATGATGCAGCAAAGTAGCATAAGTATTTCCCTCAGTTTTTGAGAACCAAGGTATCAATCCAGTAGGAGGCTACGCGCGAGTCCCTCGTACCTACACAAAACAAATAAATCCTCGCAACCAACGCGAATAGGGGTTGTCAATCCCTACACGGCCACTTACGAGAGTGAGATCTGATAGATATGATAAAATAATATTTTTGGTATTTTTGTGATAAAGATGCAAAGTAAAATAAAGGCAAAGTAAAAAAGCAAAGGAAATAACTAAGTAGTAGGAGATTAATATGGTAAAGATAGACCCGGGGCCATAGGTTTCACTAGTGGCTTCTCTCGAGAGCATAAGTATTCTACGGTGGGTGAACAAATTACTATTGAGCAATTGACAGAATTGAGCATAGTTATGAGAATATCTAGGTATGATCATGTATATAGGCATCACGTCCGAGACAACTTGACCGACTCCTGCCTGCATCTACTACTATTACTCCACTCATCGACCGCTATCCAGCATGCATCTAGAGTATTAAGTTAAAAACAGAGTAACGCCTTAAGCAAGATGACATGATGTAGAGGGGTAGACTCATACAATATTATGAAAACCCCATCTTGTTATCCTCGATGGCAACAATATAATACGTGCCTTGCTGCCCCTACTGTCACTGGGAAAGGATACCGCAAGATTGACCCCAAAGCTAAGCACTTCTCTCATTGCAAGAAAGACCAATCTAGTAGGCCAAACCAAACTGATAATTCGAAGAGACTTGCAAAGATAACCAATCATACATAAAAGAATTAAGAGAAGATTCAAATATTATTCATAGATAGACTTGATCATAAACCCACAATTCATCGGTCTCAACAAACACACCGCAAAAAGAATATTACATTGAATAGTTCTCCACAAGAGATGGAGAGAACATTGTATTGAGATCCAAAAAGAGAGAATAAGCCATCTAGCTAATAACTATGGACCCGTAGGTCTGAGGTGAACTACTCACACTTCATTGGAGAGGCTATGGTGTTGATGTAGAAGCCCTCCGTGATCGATGCCCCCTCCGGCGGAGCTCTGGAACAGGCCCCAAGATGGGATCTCGTGGATACAGAAAGTTGCGGCGATGGAATTAGGTTTTTGGCTCCGTATCTGATCGTTTGGGGGTACGTAGGTATATATAGAAGGAAGGATTACGTCGGTGGAGCAACATGGGGCCCACGAGGGTGGAGGGTGCGCCTGGGGGGGTAGGCGCGCCCCCCTACCTCGTGGCCTCCTCTTCTTTGTCTTGACGTAGGGTCCAAGTCTCCCGGGTCTTGTTTGTTGAGAAAATCACGTTCCCGAAGGTTTCATTCCATTTGGACTCCGTTTGATATTCCTTTTCTTCGAAACCCTAAAACAGGCAAAAAAACAGCAATTCTGGGCTGGGCCTCCTGTTAATAGGTTAGTCCCAAAAACAATATAAAACTGGATAATAAAGCCCAATAATGTCCAAAACAGTAGATAATATAGCATGGAGCAATCAAAAATTATAGATACGTTGGAGACGTATCAAGCATCCCTAAGCTTAATTCCTGCTCGTCCTCGAGTAGGTAAATGATAAAAACAGAATTTTTGATGTGGAGTGCTACTTGGCATAATTTTTAATGTAATTCTTCTTAATTGTGGTATTAATATTCAGATCCGACATATTCAAGACAAAAGTTTAATATTGACATAAAAACAATAATACTTCAAGCATACTAACAAAGCAATTATGTCTTCTCAAAATAACATGGCCAAAGAAAGTTATCCCTACAAAATCATATAGTCTGGCTATGCTCCATCTTCACCACACAAAATATTTAAATCATGCACAACCCCGATGACAAGCTAGGAAATTGTTTCATACTTTTGACATTCTCAAAACTTTTTCAATTTTCACGCAATACATGAGCGTGAGCCATGGACATAGCACTATAGGTGGAATAGAACGGTGGTTGTGGAGAAGACAAAAAGGGGAAAATAGTCTCACATCAACTAGGCGTATCAACGGGCTATGGAGATGCCCATCAATAGATATCAATGTGAGTGAGTAGGGATTGCCATGCAACGGATGCACTAGAGCTATAAGTATATGAAAGCTCAAAAAGAAACTAAGTGGGTGTGCATCCAACTTGCTTGCTCATGAAGACCTAGGGCGATTTGAGGAAGCCCATCATTGGAATATACAAGCCAAGTTCTATAATGAAAAATTCCCACTAGTATATGAAAGTGATAACATGAGAGACTCTCTACTATGAATATCATGGTGCTACTTTGAAGCACAAGTGTGGTAAAAGGATAGTGACATTGTCCCTTCTCTCGTTTTCTCTCATTTTTTATTTGGGCCTTTTCTCTTTTTTATGGCCTCTTTTCTTTCTCTTTTTTTATTTTTCGTCTGGAGTCTCATCCCGACTTGTGGGGGAATCATAGTCTCCATCATCCTTTCCTCACTGGGACAATGCTCTAATAATGTTGATCATCACACTTTTATTTTTCTTACAACTCAAGAATTACAACTCGATACTTAGAACAAAATATGACTCTATATGAATGCCTTCGGCGGTGTACCGGGATATGCAATGAATCAATAGTGACACGTATGAGAGAATTATAATGGTGGCTTTGCCACAAATACGATGTCAACTACATGATCATAAGGTTAAACCGCCTGATCTAAGCATTGAAAAGCTGAGATTGCGGATGGACAAGTACGCAGAAACAGGTTTCACAAGATTTCTTTACAGCATTGGATCTGAAGCAAGTTCAGAAAAGAGATAAATGCTTAGAGGTTCAAAGGAGCAGTACCGAACCAATGAACAAAACGCATATAGATCTATGGTTTGAGATGCATAAGTGAAGGCGAAGGTCAAACAACTATCGTTGCACAGAGTAAAGATTTGCGGATTCATCTAAAGATCTATCGTATGAGCAAGATGCAGATGATGAACACTGAAGAATTGCGAAACCCTAGGCCAGATCTGCGGGGGAAAGGATAGAAGATTTACCGGAGCTGAGGAAGATGCGGGAGGTTGCCGCGATGTTCTGGTGCGCTCAGGTTGATGCAGCGGCCAAGGATGAGGCAGAGGTCGACGGCGGCGGCGGAGCTCCAAGGCTGGCGACACGAGGAAGACGAAGAAGGCATGGAAGAAGAAAAGAAATGACCCTTCGGTCCTATTTATAAGGCGAAAGAACATGAGTCAGGCGCGACAATCAAGGGGCCACAAAACGGAGCTGTCGCCTCGATTTCCGCCGATCTATTAAACAAAGAAGCATAATGGATAGCTTCGTTATGACAGGTGACGTCACTCCGGTTTACAGCAATCAAAGAAGATGACATCATGGCGGTTTACCGATTTATAAAAAGATGTTCAAGATGAAGCTTTTATTAAAGGATTGACATGAACCCGTTCAAATCAATCTGGGGCCTAATGTTGGGGATATTGTTGGGTTTCGTAGTAATTTCAAAAAAATTCCTACGCGCACACAGGATCATGTGATGCATAGCAACGAGAGGAGAGTGTTGTCTACGTACCCAACGCAGACCGACTGCGGAAGCAATGACACGACGTAGAGGAAGTAGTCGTACGTCTTCACGATCCAACCGATCAAGCACCGAAACTACGGCACCTCCGAGTTCGAGCACACGTTCAGCTCGATGACGATCCCCGGACTCCGATCCAGCAAAGTGTCGGGGAAGAGTTTCGTCAGCACGACGGCGTGGTGACGATCTTGATGAACTACAGCAGCAGGGCTTCGCCTAAACTCCGCTACAGTATTATCGAGGAATATGGTGGCAGGGGGCACCGCACACGGCTAAGGAATCGATCACGTGGATCAACTTGTGTCAACTTGTGTGTTTAGAGGTGCCCCTGCCTCCGTATATCAAGGAGGAGAGGAGGGGAGGCTGGCCGGCCAAAGAGGGAGGCGCAGGAGAGTCCTACTCCCTCTGGGAGTAGGATTCCTCCCCCCAATCCTAGTCCAACTAGGATTCCTCGGAGGGGAAGGGAGAGAGGGGGGCCGGCCACCTTCTCCTAGTCCTAATAGGACTAGGGGAGGGGAAAGAGGCGCAGCCACCTTGGGCTGCCCCTTTCTCCTTTCCACTAAGGCCCATGATGGCCCATATGGCTCCCGGGGGGTTCCGGTAACCTCCCGGTAACCCGGTAAAATCCCGATTTCACCCGGAACACTTCCGATGTCCAAACATAGGCTTCCAATATATCAATCTTTACGTCTCGACCATTTCGAGACTCCTCGTCATGTCCGTGATCACATCCGGGACTCCGAACAACCTTCGGTACATCAAAATGCATAAACTCGTAATATAACTGTCATCGTAACCTTAAGCGTGCGGACCCTACGGGTTCGAGAACAATGTAGACATGACCGAGACATGTCTCTGGTCAATAACCAATAGCGGGACCTGGATGCCCATATTGGCTCCTACATATTCTACGAAGATCTTTATCGGTCAGACCGCATAACAACATACGTTGTTCCCTTTGTCATCGGTATGTTACTTGCCCGAGATTCGATCGTCGGTATCCAATACCTAGTTCAATCTCGTTAACGGCAAGTCTCTTTACTCGTTCCGTAATACATCATCTCACAACTAACATATTAGTTGTAATGCTTGCAAGGCTTATGTGATGTGTATTACCGAGAGGGCCCAGAGATACCTATCCGACAATCGGAGTGACAAATCCTAATCTCGAAATACGCCAACCCAACATCGACCATTGGAGACACCTGTAGTACTCCTTTATAATCACCCATTTACGTTGTGACGTTTGGTAGTACCCAAAGTGTTCCTCCGGTAAACGGGAGTTGCATAATCTCATAGTCGTAGGAACATGTATAAGTCATGAAGAAAGCAATAGCAACATACTAAACGATCAGGTGCTAAGCTAATGGAATGGGTCATGTCAATCAGATCATTCTACTAATGATGTGACCTCGTTAATCAAATAACAACTCATTGTTCATGGTTAGGAAACATAACCATCTTTGATTAACGAGCTAGTCAAGTAGAGGCATACTAGTGACACTCTGTTTGTCTATGTATTCACACATGTATTATGTTTCCGGAAAATACAATTCTAGCATGAATAATAAACATTTATCATGATTATAAGGAAATAAATAATAACTTTATTATTGCCTCTAGGGCATATTTCCTTCAGTCTCCCACTTGCACTAGAGTCAATAATCTAGATTACACTGTAATGAATATAACACCCATGGAGCTTTGGTGCTGATCATGTTTTGCTCGTGGAAGAGGCTTAGTCAACGGGTCTGCAATATTCAGATCCGTATGTATCTTGCAAATCTCTATGTCTCCCACCTGGACTAGATCCCGGATGGAGTTGAAGCGTCTCTTGATGTGTTTGGTCTTTTTGTGAAATCTGGATTCCTTTGCCAAGGCAATTGCACCAGTATTGTCACAAAAGATTTTCATTGGACCCGATGCACTAGGTATGACACCTAGATCGGATATGAACTCCTTCATCCAGACTCCTTCATTTGCTGCTTCCGAAGCAGCTATGTATTCCGCTTCACATGTAGATCCCGCTACGACGCTTTGTTTAGAACTGCACCAACTGACAGCTCCACCGTTTAATGTAAACACGTATCCGGTTTGCGATTTAGAATCGTCCGGATCAGTGTCAAAGCTTGCATCAACGTAACCTTTTACAATGAGCTCTTTGTCACTTCCATATACGAGAAACATATCCTTAGTCCTTTTCAGGTATTTCAGGATGTTCTTGACCGCTGTCCAGTGATCCATTCCTGGATTACTTTGGTACCTCCCTGCTAAACTTATAGCAAGGCACACATCAGGTCTGGTACACAGCATTGCATACATGATAGAGCCTATGGCTGATGCATAGGGAACATCTTTCATATTCTCTCTATCTTCTGCAGTGGTCGGGCATTGAGTCTTACTCAATTTCACACCTTGTAACACAGGCAAGAACCCTTTCTTTGCTTGATCCATTTTGAATTTCTTCAAAATTTTGTCAAGGTATGTGCTTTGTGAAAGTCCAATTAAGCGTCTTGATCTGTCTCTATAGATCTTAATTCCTAATATGTAAGCAGCTTCACCGAGGTCTTTCATTGAAAAACTTTTATTCAAGTATCCCTTTATGCTATCCAGAAATTCTATATCATTTCCAATCAGTAATATGTCATCCACATATAATATCAGAAATGCTACAGAGCTCCCACTCACTTTCTTGTAAATACAGGCTTCTCCAAAAGTCTGTATAAAACCAAATGCTTTGATCACACTATCAAAACGTTTATTCCAACTCCGAGAGGCTTGCACCAGTCCATAAATGGATCGCTGGAGCTTGCACACTTTGTTAGCTCCCTTTGGATCGACAAAACCTTCTGGTTGCATCATATACAACTCTTCTTCCAGGAATCCATTCAGGAATGCAGTTTTGACATCCATTTGCCAAATTTCATAATCATAAAATGCGGCAATTGCTAACATGATTCGGACGGACTTAAGCATCGCTACGGGTGAGAAGGTCTCATCGTAGTCAATTCCTTGAACTTGCCGAAAACCATTTGCGACAAGTCGAGCTTTGTAGACAGTAACATTACCATCAGCGTCAGTCTTCTTCTTAAAGATCCATTTATTCTCAATCGCTTGCCGATCATCGGGCAAGTCAACCAAAGTCCATACTTTGTTCTCATACATGGATCCCATCTCAGATTTCATGGCTTCTAGCCACTTTGCGGAATCTGGGCTCACCATCGCTTCTTCATAGTTCGTAGGTTCATCATGATCTAGTAGCATGACCTCCAGAACAGGATTACCGTACCACTCTGGTGCGGATCTTACTCTGGTTGATCTACGAAGTTCAGTAGTATCTTGATCTGAAGTTTCATGATCATTATCATTGGCTTCCTCACTAACTGGTGTAGGTGTCACTGAAACAGTTTTCTGTGATGAACTACTTTCCAGTAAGGGAGTAGGTACAGTTACCTCGTCAAGTTCTACTTTCCTCCCACTCAATTCTCTCGAGAGAAACTCCTTCTCTAGAAATGATCCATTCTTAGCAACAAATGTTTTGCCTTCGGATCTGTGATAGAAGGTGTACCCAACAGTTTCCTTTGGGTATCCTATGAATACACATTTCTCCGATTTGGGTTCGAGCTTATCAGGTTGAAGCTTTTTCACATAAGCATCGCAGCCCCAAACTTTAAGAAACGACAACTTTAGTTTCTTGCCAAACCATAGTTCATAAGGCGTCGTCTCAACGGATTTTGATGGTGCCCTATTTAACGTGAATGCGGCCGTCTCTAAAGCATATCCCCAAAATGATAGCGGTAAATCTGTAAGAGACATCATAGATCGCACCATATCTAGTAAAGTACGATTACGACGTTCGGACACACCATTACGCTGTGGTGTTCCGGGGGGCGTGAGTTGCGAAACTATTCCACAGTTTTTCAAATGTACACCAAACTCGTAACTCAAATATTCTCCTCCACGATCAGATCGTAGAAACTTTATTTTCTTGTTACGATGATTTTCAACTTCATTCTGAAATTCTTTGAACTTTTCAAATGTTTCAGACTTATGCTTCATTAAGTAGATATATCCATATCTGCTCAAATCATCTGTGAAGGTGAGAAAATAACGATATCCGCCACGAGCTTCAATATTCATCGGACCACATACATCGGTATGTATGATTTCCAACAAATCTGTTGCTCTCTCCATAGTACCGGAGAACGGTGTTTTAGTCATCTTGCCCATGAGGCACGGTTCGCAAGTACCAAGTGATTCATAATCAAGTGGTTCCAAAAGTCCATTAGTATGGAGTTTCTTCATGCGTTTTACACCGATATGACCTAAACGACAGTGCCACAAATAAGTTGCACTTTCATTATCAACTCTGTATCTTTTGGTTTCAACATTATGAATATGTGTATTACTACTATTGAGATTTAGTAAGAATAGACCACTCTTCAAGGGTGCATGACCATAAAAGATATTACTCATATAAATAGAACAACCATTATTCTCTGATTTAAATGAATAACCGTCTCGCATTAAACAAGATCCAGATATAATGTTCATGCTCAACGCTGGCACCAAATAACAATTATTTAGGTCTAATATTAATCCCGAAGGTAGATGTAGAGGTAGCGTGCCGACCGCGATCACATCGACTTTGGAACCGTTTCCCACGCGCATCGTCACCTCGTCCTTTGCCAGTGCCCGCTTATTCTGTAGTCCCTGTTTCGAGTTGCAAATATTAGCAACAGAACCAGTATCAAATACCCAGGTGCTACTGTGAGCATTGGTAAGGTACACATCAATAACATGTATATCACATATACCTTTGTTCACCTTGCCATCCTTCTTATCCGCCAAATACTTGGGGCAGTTCCGCTTCCAGTGACCAGTCTGCTTGCAGTAGAAGCACTCAGTTTCAGGCTTAGGTCTAGACTTGGGTTTCTTCTCTTGAGCAGCAACTTGCTTGCCGTTCTTTTTGAAGTTCCCCTTTTTCTTCCCTTTGCCCTTTTTCTTGAAACTAGTGGTCTTGTTAACCATCAACACTTGATGCTCCTTCTTGATTTCTACCTCCGCAGCTTTTAGCATTGCGAAGAGCTCGGGAATAGTCTTGTTCATCCCTTGCATATTATAGTTCATCACAAAGCTCTTGTAGCTTGGTGGCAGTGATTGGAGAATTCTGTCAATGACGAAATCATCTGGAAGATTAACTCCCAATTGAATCAAGTGATTATTATACCCAGACATTTTGAGTATATGCTCACTGACAGAACTGTTCTCTTCCATCTTGCAGCTATAGAACTTATTGGAGACTTCATATCTCTCAATCCGGGCATTTGCTTGAAATATTAACTTCAACTCCTGAAACATCTCATATGCTCCATGACGTTCAAAACGTCGTTGAAGTCCCGATTCTAAGCCGTAAAGCATGGCACACTGAACTATCGAGTAGTCATCAGCTTTGCTCTGCCAGACGTTCATAACATCTGGCGTTGCTCCAGCAGCAGGTCTGGCACCCAGCGGTGCTTCCAGGACGTAATTCTTCTGTGCAGCAATGAGGATAATCCTCAAGTTACGGACCCAGTCCGTGTAATTGCTACCATCATCTTTCAACTTTGCTTTCTCAAGGAACGCATTAAAATTTAACGGAACAACAGCACGAGCCATCTATCTACAATCAACATAAACAAGCAAGATACTATCAGGGACTAAGTTCATGATAAATTTTAAGTTCAATTAATCATATTATTAAAGAACTCCCACTTAGATAGACATCCCTCTAATCCTCTAAGTGATCACGTGATCCAAATCAACTAAACCATGTCCGATCATCACGTGAGATGGAGTAGTTTCATCGGTGAACATCATTATGTTGATCATATCTACTATATGATTCACGCTCGACCTTTCGGTCTCCGTGTTCCGAGGCCATATCTGCATATGCTAGGCTCGTCAAGTTTAACCTGAGTATTCTGCGTGCGCAACTGTTTTGCACCCGTTGTATTTGAACGTAGAGCCTATCACACCCGATCATTACGTGGTGTCTCAGCACGAAGAACTTTTGCAACGGTGCATACTCAGGGAGAACACTTCTTGATAATTTAGTGAGAGATCATCTTATAATGCTACCGTCAATCAAAGCAAGATAAGATGCATAAAAAGATAAACATCACATGCAATCAATATAAGTGATATGATATGGCCATCATTATCTTGTGCTTGTGATCTCCATCTCCGAAGCACCGTCATGATCACCATCGTCACCGGCGCGACACCTTGATCTCCATCGTAGCATCGTTGTCGTCTCGCCAATCTTATGCTTCCACGACTATCACTACCGTTTAGTAATAAAGTAAAGCATTACATCGCGATTGCATTGCATACAATAAAGCGACAACCATATGGCTCCTGCCAGTTGCCGATAACTTGGTTACAAAACATGATCATCTCATACAATAAAATTTAGCATCATGCCTTGACCATATCACATCACAACATGCCCTGCAAAAACAAGTTAGACGTCCTCTACTTTGTTGTTGCATGTTTTACGTGGCTGCTACGGGCTTAAGTAAGAACCAATCTCACCTACGCATCAAAACCACAACGATAGTTTGTCAAATAGACTCCGTTTTAACCTTCGCAAGGACCGGGCGTAGCCATACTTGGTTCAACTAAAGTTGGAGAGGCAGTCGCCCGCAAGCCATCTCTGTGCAAAGCACGTCGAGGGAACCGGTCTCGCGTAAGCGTACGCGTAAGGTTGATCCGGGTCGTCTCGTCCAACAATACCGCTGAACCAAAATATGACATGCTGGTAGGCAGTATGACTTGTATCGTCCACAACTCACTTGTGTTCTACTCGTGCATATAACATCAACATCATTAACCTAGGCTCGGATGCCACTGTTGGGTTTCGTAGTAATTTCAAAAATTTTCCTACGCGCACACAGGATCATGTGATGCATAGCAACGAGAGGAGAGTGTTGTCTACGTACCCAACGCAGACCGACTGCGGAAGCAATGACACGACGTAGAGGAAGTAGTCGTACGTCTTCACGATCCAACCGATCAAGCACCGAAACTACGGCACCTCCGAGTTCGAGCACACGTTCAGCTCGATGACGATCCCCGGACTCCGATCCAGCAAAGTGTCGGGGAAGAGTTTCGTCAGCACGACGGCGTGGTGACGATCTTGCTGAACTACAGCAGCAGGGCTTCGCCTAAACTCCGCTACAGTATTATCGAGGAATATGGTGGCAGGGGGCACCGCACACGGCTAAGGAATCGATCACGTGGATCAACTTGTGTCAACTTGTGTGTTTAGAGGTGCCCCTGCCTCCGTATATAAAGGAGTAGAGGGGGGAAGGCTGGCCGGCCATAGAGGGAGGCGCAGGAGAGTCCTACTCCCTCTGGGAGTAGGATTCCTCCCCCCAATCCTAGTCCAACTAGGATTCCTCGGAGGGGAAGGGAGAGAGGGGGGCCGGCCACCTTCTCCTAGTCCTAATAGGACTAGGGGAGGGGAAAGAGGCGCAGCCACCTTGGGCTGCCCCTTTCTCCTTTCCACTAAGGCCCATGATGGCCCATATGGCTCCCGGGGGGTTCCGGTAACCTCCCGGTAACCCGGTAAAATCCCGATTTCACCCGGAACACTTCCGATGTCCAAACATAGGCTTCCAATATATCAATCTTTACGTCTCTACCATTTCGAGACTCCTCGTCATGTCCGTGATCACATCCGGGACTCCGAACAACCTTCGGTACATCAAAATGCATAAACTCATAATATAACTGTCATCGTAACCTTAAGCGTGCGGACCCTACGGGTTCGAGAACAATGTAGACATGACCGAGACATGTCTCTGGTCAATAACCAATAGCGGGACCTGGATGCCCATATTGGCTCCTACATATTCTACGAAGATCTTTATCGGTCAGACCGCATAACAACATACGTTGTTCCCTTTGTCATCGGTATGTTACTTGCCCGAGATTCGATCGTCGGTATCCAATACCTAGTTCAATCTCGTTAACGGCAAGTCTCTTTACTCGTTCCGTAATACATCATCTCACAACTAACATATTAGTTGTAATGCTTGCAAGGCTTATGTGATGTGTATTACCGAGATGGCCCAGAGATACCTCTCCGACAATCGGAGTGACAAATCCTAATCTCGAAATACGCCAACCCAACATCGACCATTGGAGACACCTGTAGTACTCCTTTATAATCACCCATTTACGTTGTGACGTTTGGTAGTACCCAAAGTGTTCCTCCGGTAAACGGGAGTTGCATAATCTCATAGTCGTAGGAACATGTATAAGTCATGAAGAAAGCAATAGCAACATACTAAACGATCAGGTGCTAAGCTAATGGAATGGGTCATGTCAATCAGATCATTCTACTAATGATGTGACCTCGTTAATCAAATAACAACTCATTGTTCATGGTTAGGAAACATAACCATCTTTGATTAACGAGCTAGTCAAGTAGAGGCATACTAGTGACACTCTGTTTGTCTATGTATTCACACATGTATTATGTTTCCGGAAAATACAATTCTAGCATGAACAATAAACATTTATCATGATTATAAGGAAATAAATAATAACTTTATTATTGCCTCTAGGGCATATTTCCTTCAGATATTACTACTGGGCGTAAATCGGCCTATCTGGGCCGGGTTAACTTCGTCAGTAGTTAAGTATGTTAAAGCCCAAGAAGACAGAGGAGGGCTCAAGGCCTATGGTCGGTTCAAGGCCTGTAGACGTAAACCAGCGTTAGTAGTTAACCTGTATTGTAAGTTAGGAATAAGTAGAGACCACACCGGACACATCTATGAGCCGGTATTGGGACTCCGTAGGCCGACGGGAGTCACCCGTGTATATAAGGGGACGACCCGGCGGCGGTTCAGGGACAACAGACAACAACTCGAGACATAGGCGAAGCTTGTTTGCTCCCTAGTCATCGAAACCCCATCAATTTCATAACAACTAGACGTACGCTTTTACCTTCATCGAAGGGGTCGAACTAGTATAAACTCTCTTGCGTCCTTGTGTCCGCTTTAACCCCTTCAAGCTAACCCGTCGCGATGGCTCCACGACTAAGTCCTTTATCTAGGACATCTGCCGTGACAAAACCACGACAATGGGTCTACCCGACTTTAGTCACCACATGTATCATATATGATGTATATAAGTATATACCCGTGATCACCTCCCGAGTGATCACGACCCGATAGTATAGCATGGCAGACAGACAAGAATGTAGGGCCACTGATGATAAACTAACATCCTATACTAAGCATTTAGGATTGCAGGTAAAGGTAACAACAGTAGTAGCAAAGATAGGCTATGCAGCAGAATAGGATTAACCGAAAGCAGTAACATGCTACACTACTCTGATGCAAGCAGTAGAGAAGGAATAGGCGAT